>NW_027633168.1:0-78426 GCF_053919585.1 Euprymna scolopes
GATCCGAAGTTTGTCATCTAATTCTACCGCATACATGCAGGAACCTCTATGGAATCAGGAAGAAGCTTACGGTAAAAAACCGTTGGGATTACGTAGAATGGTTGAACAAGACCGTGACGCTAGAACTTGAAGCTTTTGAAGGAGAAGAGTAATGACGTTTAAGGTATCTACAAAATTGTATGACAAGGAAGTGTATATCAGTACCGACGAAGGTGATATCGAATTCAAGATGGATATTAAGAATCCTAGTCGACCGTGGCGAATATTACCTCACATTTCAATATCGGAGGTTCTAGTTACACCAACATCGCAGTACCTCTTACATTATTCTCAGACATGTACGAAGAGTGTATGGTAGAGAATTCGTTCTACTGTGAAGACTTAGATGAAACTATCATCGTAGAGCGTGTAAAACAGGAGGGCGTATGGTTAATCCGTCAGGTGTTCCAAGATTCTTCTGTATCAGGCACTAATTCTTATGAATACGTAAGTACAGTACAACATCGCGATATGTTAGCATTCATCCAAATGTGTTCGCACACTGTGAAGAGTTATAACCTACGTAAACGTAAGAACTCAGGGTTCAACAAGTTCCGTAAGAATGTAGTGAAATTTTTCAACCTACCTTCAAAACTTTTGAACAAATTAGGTTGACATTAACCCGATATCTGGTATCTTACTGGGTATCGGGTGTTTTTATTAAAGGAGACAACTATGAACCTACGAGATAATATCAAGAAACTACGCAACGAAGATATCATCCTTCAGTTTGCTGAGAACTATCCAGAAGCTTACAACTGGTTCCAATCGGATGTTGCATTCAAAAGATCGTTCTTTCATGATACAGGTGTTTCGGAATTGCGATACGCATCACGATCGCTATACCACGAATTTAAGAACGTAGAAGCTTTGCCTTTCTGGGAGAATGGTGAGATAGTACCTATTTCAGAAATTACCAAGTACCTCAAGGCGGAAGGTTTTGATGTACGAGATCACGATGGTATGGTATACCATTCTATTTGGGTATCTTTGGAGAAATTCTAATGACTAAACAACTTACACATCAACACCTAGAAGGTGCAGAAGAGTTACTAGGGGTTCTAGACCTACTGATCTCTAACAAAAATCATATTGTAGAGACTTGTGAAACTAATTTCGACAAAGTCTTATCCTATACTATGATCTCGAAATGTGGTAACAGAGAGTTTACCCTTGACCTTAAGTCTGGATTGTGCGATAGTGTATCCATGCACCATTACGACGCAGCAGAGGTACTTGATTTAATCAACCGTCTGTATGTATGGTCAGAGTATAATATTGATGGATCGAAACGTCCTGTATTTCCAGTGAGTACTCCGATTAAGCATCGCAACGACCCTAGCGCTATATATCAATTATACCGCGACAATGGTTTTGCTATGTGGGGTATGGATGATTACGGGAATAACCGATGGCAGTATATCGAAGCGATTCACAAAATCACTACTGAACAGATTCAACGACTAAATGAAGAGTAAGGAGCCACTATGAATGAGATGCAAGACGTGTAAATGATTACATGGATGTACATATGCAGAACTATAGCCTGATTGCTATTAAGGCTGCTTGGAAATTGATCAAACCTTTAGTGATGACTGCACTTGACGGTGCTGATTCTCCGGAGTATATCTCGGGATGTCGAGTCCTTGGAGCAAATGAGTACGAAGATCGTTGCGGTGCTTGGCATATCGCTGATGGTTCTGATTATGTGGTAGTAGAACTTCCGGAACCATGGAATACATGGGAAGCTGTTACTGGAAAAGATATCTCAGAGATGTTCGAAGATACCGATTACCGACTAGATGATGCTAGTGACCAGTTCGGACTTCTAGTACGTCGTGATAGTTCGGAAGACAATCCGCCTAAAAAGTACTGCTGCATGAAAGAAGAGATGATGGGAGAGGTGACTGTGAAGAAGCTTAATAAATGTATTTGTGGAGATTACGTGCCGTACCGAGACACTATTACTGGTGCAGTGGCTGCAATGATGCCTATGGACTCGTGTGCTAACTGTCATGATATCCGTTGTAAGTTGCAAAGTCTAAAATACTCTGACTTTCCTATGACCGTGGAAGGTTACACGGAGTTCTCTAAAAACTCCCGAGACTTTGAAAAACATCTGAAACATCTTCAGACGGCTGATAAAACATGGAAGTTTTTGACAGTACATCATAAACTCGGTATCAACTACAAACACTTCACCGACGAAGAACTCGCACACCGAATGGTAGAGTATCATACAAAAGAGTACGAAGAAGTAATAAAATACCTTGACAACGAGTAAGTAGTTTGCAATAATCCTCTTAGTTTAACGGCTAAGAGGATTTTTATTATGTGGATTACAAAAGAAGACCTACAACCTATCACCCAAGATCAAGGTTTCATTGATTCTTATAAAGAACATATGGGGCGAGATTTCAAACCCGCAGAGTTATGGGAGGATGAAGTATCCGGTGCCACATTCCATGCAGGGGCTCATAATGAGCTTGAGTGGTCATACGAAGGTTTCAAGGATTGTGTATGTGATACTATGGTATTCGATCCGGAACATGATGAGATTGTAAATGTGACTACATTACGACAATTATTAGACCTAGAAGGGATTCAAGTGCAATCCTACGGGGTATGTGATTTTCGAGACCATTGGACAGAGAAAGGTATTATCAAAAACTTATTGGCATTCTATCCGGAACTCCTTAAACTTGGTGCCTGTAAAAAGACAAAATACCTGATCAATCTGACCTGTGTAGATAATGAAGATTTCCGTCCGCACAAGAACGGAGGTTATCGAGGGTTAGAGAGAGGCAACTTCCCTGAATATATCCGAGATGGTGACGCAGATACGTACCTACTATTCGAAGTTATGAAATTAGTTAAAAAGGAGATTAAGTAATGTCTATCAAACAGGTTACATGGGTTGAGATCAGCGAGACACAATTCTATAACAAGTTGTGGGATTTCCCTCAAGAAGACATTCAACTTGTATATATGACAGAGTTGTATGATTTCGAAGAGCACGAATGGCACACGAAAGGAGGTACGCCCCTGTTACGTAAAACCGTACAGGAAGTTTACGACGAAGAACAGAGTTATCCGTCACGAGTACGTTATTTCAAATCAGAGGGGATCGAAAATGAAATTTAGTCAAGCGCAAACAACTATCACTCTTACTGAAGAGGAGGTTAAACAGGCTCTAGAGCTGTATATCAACAAGAAGTCTAACAAAGTACATCGTATCTCTACAGTAACCCGTAAGACGCGTACAGAAGCTTCAGGGTTCGGTACTATGGAGAGTTTTATCGAATATCCGGATGGTATGGTAGTAGTGGCAGCGGTAATGTAATATGATTGAAAGACGCGTAACAGAGTACCATAGTAATTGTAAAGCTAGTGTCAGGTGTAACCTACCTGTACGTAGAAAGGTATCCCGTTATGAGTCCTTTCAAGGTACATTTCTCTAGCGAACGTAAATTCAACAGGGTTAAAGATTACATTTTATCTAGGTGCAGTAGCGTCCCTGCTCATCCCGTAAGACTTAAATTATACTACGTACTAGGTTTCGATAAAATAACTATTGACTTACGAAACCAGAAGGTATACCTTAGTCGTAATTCGTTAGTACGATGGGATTACATAACAACTGGAGGAGAATTCTATGACTGATAAGACTAAGTTCAAGGTAGGGGATATTGTAGAAGTTATCGATGTAGAGAAGTTCAAAGAAAATGTTGCAGGTGGTGACTCATTTTGGGCAGTAGGTGCGTTAGATTCAGACAACCGATCTCGTGTGGAGTTCATTAATGAACTTACTCAGTCGGTGTACCTAAGTGGCTATGTAAGTGCAGTGCTATTCCTAGGTGAGCAACAATACATTCGTAAAGTAGGAGGTCAAGATGTATAAAGATATGAAAGGTAATTACTTACACCCTATGACTGTGGTAGTTTGTCCTCAAGGTTATCTGTACACAGTAGAAGCTTTCGAGACTGATTCGTAACTACCCTGTACGTTGTGTAAACAGTTGTGCAGTATGTTACTTCAAACCAGAACAACTAGAAGCAGTAACTTGTGTACAAGAACTGATGGGAACTGTGTAATGGAAAAGAAAAATAAAGTACCACAATTACTATCATACTACGCACCCCATCGTTGTGTAGCGGAGGATACCCAAGACCTGTACTTAGGTACCCGTGAGATGCGACCTCTCCTGAGTAAAATTAATAAGGTTCAGATCCTTATGGAGAAGCAACGTAAAGAGACCTTAAAAGGCGATGAAGAGTGGTGTGTTATGTCGTGGAATGCATGGCAAGACCAGATCGACGAATTAATGGTTGACATCGAGCTACTTCTACGAGAAGATGTAGTTTCTAACCTAAAGAAATAGGAGGTCATTATGACAGCAAGCACTAAACACCTACACCCACTAGGTGTTTCTGGTCTTCCGGCTAAAATGAAAGGCGGTGACCTAGAAGTAAGACCAAATGCCCGACTATGGGTACTTCGTAACCATTCAGGTAGATACGGAAGCGAACCTTATGAAGTGGTAGCTAAGTCAGAGGTCATTCACCAAGGTGACCATACTTACGGGCTACTGGTACTAGTGGAGACTCATGTAGACGACTACTTTGATTGTATCGGCAATCTAGACATCATCGGCACTTCTAAGGAAGATGTAATGTCTAAGGTTAATAAGATCGTAGGTCGTATCCAAGAAAACAAACGTAAACGTAAAGCGGCTCTTGAAGAACTATTCGAACAAGATGAAGGTGCTAAGGCGCTTATCGAAGCTTTCAAGAAACAGCAAGAGGAGAAGTAATTGTGTTTTGTGAACAAGTATTTAAAGTCTTGGGTATACAGAATACTTACCCTCGTGATGTATCTCTAAACACTTCCCGAGAGCAAATTACGGTAGTTTCTGGTCACTCAGGTGCAGGTAAGAATACTATGATGCAAGGTATCATGGCGAACTTTACCGCACAGAATGTACAGTTCAGTGTAATAAGTACAGAATCTTTTGACTGGGGTAAGTTGTCGGTAACCCGCCACATACGCTGTACACATGTCCGTTCGATAACCTAGAAGGCGTCTTCAAACATATGAAGACTTCAGGAGTTAAGGTACTAGTTATCGAACAGCTACCGACAGACATTACTTTTGTAAGTGCTAATAGGTACATGAGCGATCTTCGAAAATTCAAGAAGATGTATGACGTCGATCAAGTTATCATCGGTGTTATGAAGAAAAGATCAAAAAGTTAGTTGACATCCTTAACCAGATACTAGATAATCCTCTTAGTTTAACAGCTAAGAGGATTTTTGTTTATGGAACAATACACCAACTTACTTGACCTAATGACGGCTTACCCTGAAGAGTTTATCGATGCAGTATTGAAACGTAAAAGTACTTCAGTAAATAAGATTAACAAAGATAAGCACAAAGCTCTTGCATACGCATTAAATAATCGATCACGGTTAGTGGTGAAGGAGCTTTTAGGTGATAACTCCTATCGTTTACCGTTGGAAGGGGTGTGCCTGTGTTTAAGTGAGTTTGATCTTCGTAATTGTGCTATGGAATTGTACTGGGAAGGGAAACTATTACCCGTATATGACCCTGATAAGATTCTAGTACATTTAGCAGGAGAGCTTATTCAAGGTCATGCCCTAGATAATCCGATTACTATCCATACTGCGGAAGGTACGCAGATCGATGAGTTATCTAAATCCCTGTAATTGCTAAAGAGCAGCGTCGCGGTATCACTATCCGACCTCAGTTGATGGAAGATATCGAAGAATCTCAAATTGACCCAGAAAATGATTGACAAACAGAAAAATCATAGTAGAATTCTCATTATCAACTAAGCGGAGGAAAAGTTATGGAACTATTCGGATACACATTCACTATCGTACAGGTAATACTTATGGCAATCATTGCTACGTTTACACCGAATTGTGTAGGAAACTGGATTACCAAGCTAGGAGCTCTACTAACTAATACAAAAGTAGACCAAGCATGGTGGGGTGAAGTGATCGACTGCGCTTGGGTAGTACTTATCGTAATCTTATTCGGAACATTTAACTAAAGGAGACATCACATGAAAGCGAAGACTATTGAAAAAACAGTAAAGAACAAAGTACAAGATTGGTTGAACTCACTACCGAACGACCTAGCAGATTACGTAGGTTCTAAAGTAGTAATTACTGGCGGCTGTATCGCGTCGATGTTCCTGAAAGAGCAGGTGAACGATTATGACATGTACTTCCGTAACATCAAAGCTGCAACACTAGTAGCTCGTCACTACGCACTAGAGTGGATGGAGAAGAACGGTAAGCAAGAAGCTAAATGCTCTACACATCAACCGCTAATCCCGATGCTTCGTTTCACCCTAGACGAAGGTAAAAGTTCTAGTAAATTCATTAGCCAGATTGAGTCAGAAGCTTTGCCGCATCACGTATCTAGTAATGGTATGGGGCAGACTACAATCGCTATCCACCCTAAATCTAAGGTTCTGGGTGACTTCTTAGAGGCAGGTTGGGGAATCTTCCTACGAGTAGAGATTTACGTACGTTCTCAAGGTTTCCTAGGTGTTAATCCTGACGAAGAGTACGATTACTTCGAAACTCGTGAAGAAGGTGCCGCGGAAAACTTCATTGACGGTGCTATCGGCTCTCGACCTGAACACGAAGAAAATACTCTACTAGCTGAAGAGCGCGGGGTAGCAGATGATGCAGGTGACAAGTACCGAGTTAAGTTCATGTCAAGTAACGCGATCACCCTGAGCCATAAGATGCAGATTGTTATCCGTTTCTTCGGAGACCCAAGCCAGATCCACGACACGTACGATTTTGTACATGCAACTAACTACTGGACTAAAGGTGAAGGTCTGGTTACCAACGCAAAGGCTCTGGAAGCTCTCCTAGCGCGTGAATTGGTGTACACAGGTAGTAAGTATCCTCTCGCTAGTATCTTCCGCACACGTAAGTTCCTGAAGCGTGACTGGACTATGCATATCGGTAACTACGTACTGATGGCGATGCAACTTAACGAGCTAGACCTAACTAACGTCTACGTTCTTGAAGAACAATTGACAGGTGTAGATGCCGCGTATCTTAACCAAATCATCAAGGTAGCGAAGAATACGGCATATGCGAATGAGACTGATAAAGTAGATACAACTTACATTATGACTCTGGTAGAGCGTATGATGGGTGGTGAAGATATTGACGAAGGTGTAACTCAGTAATGCATAAACGAGCAGACTGCCTATTGAGATCGGAGTTCCGGTCTCTTGGGTGGGAGATTTGTAGAAGAACTGGATATACCTTTGATGATATCTACATCCATTGGCATGAAGTAGTAGGTGAGCATGTAGTCTATCTTAAAGGTACGTTTGCAGGTTATGTAGAAGGTTTCTGGCAGCAGGGACATATCTACCGTCATATAAAGGGGAGTGCTTATGCGTTGTACGGATACAGATTCAAAGGGTAAAGCTATCTTCCAGACAAACTCCGGAGCATATTTCGGATTGACTGTAGAAGAGATGGAAGAGGCTTTACAAGTGATCAAAGAGACGTTAGTATATCGTGAGTGTGGTAATCCACGTAAATACATAGACTCACGTCACAAGAAAAACTATTAGGAGGTCTAAATGATCCATACATTTCTGATTTTGTTACTAGGAGGTATAGGCTATCACCTCTTCATGTTCTGTGTCGCGGCGGAGAAAGAATTCGAACAGATGAAGAATCTGATTGTAAATCACTGTCATATATTCCGATTAACAGATTATGGGGTTACTCGTGTAGAGAGTCCTGTAGCTAATACCGAGTATGCATACTCAGGTTCATGGATGTTCAAACGATTGAATAGAGATTATACCTGTATGCTTGCTAACCGCAGGAACATTAAATTCTGGGAGAAGTTAGAAAATGAGTAAGAGTATTAGTTTTCACCAGACTATGAAAATGGCTAGTCGTCTGAAAGAGGTTCACGGGTCTCGATTAGGTCAAACATTCTGTTGGTTCTTTATCCAAGAGACTCGTGATGACGTATGTGACCCTGTCGTTTCCGGATTATTCGAGAATGATGGTGTGTCTGCGGTAAACCAGTTCCTTACTATAGTAGAGCATTACCAATGGGATCTTAACAACCTCCCTCTGTTGGATAGGGTGGCAGAGGAACAAAAACAAAGAGCTGATATGATAGCTATGGTAAAAGAGGGAGGAAATGTTTTATGGCAAGGTTAGTAGGTAAAACAGTTGTACGTACTCGACGTTTGGATATGGAAGTTTTACACTCCGTACAGATCGGGAAGGGTAAATTCGGGCACCCATACCTGACATTGATGATGTTGGAAGGAGAGTGTCCTATTCTTATCCGACACCAGAAAGGTCAGTTCCCCCGTTCATCTGATCTCGCAGGTCGTGCACATGGGGCAAGTAATGATTGGACGTGGTATGCGCTTAATGAGTTCGGGTATGAGCTTATGAAGGGTGCTATGGATGCTTGGAAGGTACACAAGAGCCCTTCTCTGACAAGTTACACGTTCCTTTACACTTACATTATGGCGAAGGGTCATAGTATTGTAGATGACTTCGGAATCCAATAGGAGGTTTTATGTCAACAGTTATAAAAGCAAAAGGTCTCGCATACCAACATCATGTAGTGATTAACGATCAGATGTACGGAGGTCGTCCTTATGACTACCATCTAAGAGAGGTAGAAAAGCAAGTATGTTTCTTGTACGGAGAGTCTCCTAAACTTAAACTACTGCGTATCGTTGCATGGTTACATGATATCAAAGAAGATTGCGGAGTTACCGATGATGACCTAAGAGAAGTAGGGTTCTGTGAGGAGGTAATCTTCGCTGTAGATTGTCTTACTAAGGATCCTCAAGAACCTCTAGGAGAGTATTATAAGCGTGTTGCTGAATCTCCTCTTGCAATTAAGGTTAAGATGGCAGACACTATGTCTAACTTGATGCACAGTATCCGAGAGAGAAGTACTAAACGTATCAACAAGTATACACAACAGATTCAACAGTTAGAATCATTGCGTAGCAAGAAGGAACGAGACTAGTTATCAACTCCCAACTTAACGGTTGGGAGATTTTTATTACCTGAACAGGAGACCAATTATGATTTTACTTTTCACTCCAAACCAACATGCAAAAGGTGTAGGTGTATTTGACAATGGCACTACCCAGATGGCAGTAGAAGTTTACTCTATCCGTAAAGAGATGTTCGCATTCTCTATCGACGGTAACCGTAAAGTTAACCTGACAAGACCTACTCCGGAAGAAGCATGGCAAGATGCAGCAGATTATTTAGGTGCGGCACTGGTAAAAGTGTTTGACAAGAAGGATCTAAAGCAGTACGATGTGTACAAAGATTACTTGAAGACACAGAAACAGTTGAAGAAACAAGAGCAACAAAAAGCTCTTGACAAAGAAAACGAAACTGTTAGTCTGTTTAGCAACTAAACAAAGAAGGAGAACCTCATGGGTATGAACGTTTTATTAAAAGAAGGTGGAATCTTAACAGTAGATTCTCGATGGGATTCAGGAGTTCACCTAGGGTTTACTGTGAACATTATAGACCCAGAACGATATGATGGACGTACCCTAGACAAGGTTCTAACAAAAGACCAGATCGAAGCACTAGAAATGTCCCTACTAGTTCATGCAATGAACATGCTAGAGGGTGAGACAGTAGAGGAGGAAGGTGATGCGTAAAATGATTAAACCTGTATTCGTATTAGGCGCGAGTATGATGGCAATGGCATGTACTCCAGTAGACGAAATCGTAGGTAAGGAGCGCGTAGGCGCACCTATCCAGAAGGTTACCACTGAAACGTGTTTCGAAGAGTGGGAATACAAAACTAAGTACCGCGACGAACCCGTATACACTTACAAGAAACGTAAGGTAGTAGAGCCGATCTACAAGTGGGATCAAATCGGCAAGAACAAATGTACTACTTCTAACGGCAAGCGTACCTGTAAGACTACTTACAAAAAGGTCAAGAAGAAGGTAGGCACTAAGACTGTATGGAAGGAAGAACGAGTACGTACAGGTTACAAGAAGGTTGCTTACGAAGAGCGTGTAGCTGATTACGGCGAACAACAGGTAACTTGGAATGAGTATAATGTCCTAGTGACTTACTCATCTGGTAAGGTTGTCAATACGACTGAACGTGAAGAAGTGTCAAAAACGGAGTGCGATTAATATGAAAGTTTACTACAAATTCAAAAACGAAGCAATTCGTAACCTATTCGAGAATTCGAACTATAGTAACGAGAAGATTTCCAAATATCTCACCCAAAATTACCCAGAAGGATGTTTCCCTTTAGAAAAGCATCAGGGTTTGTGGGTAGAACATGTAGGGAAGGCTTACGGAGGAACTTCTCTATACTTTAGTCCTCAAGAAGTTAACGAGTTTCTAGATAAGGTTGAGGAAAACCAGAAGACCTCGAAAACTCCAATCGATAAACCTGTTAAGGTGCGAACTAAGAACAAACTCCTCATTATGTACAAAGATGGATCTACTGTTATCATAAACGGTGCAGATAATATGAGCATCTCAAAAGGGTTGTTTAACTTTAACAAGAAACGTACGGTAGCAATCAATGATTATGTTATCAAGTCAGAAAATACTGAAGGCGCGATCCCTTTAGAACATCTGTACATGATCCATGTAGAATCTACTCCAGCCAACTTATCAGGTAGTGTAGAATTCGTAGAAGGTAAGGTAAAATCTATCAATGTGTACGAAGATAGTGGTCAGGATATTTATTTGGGTAATTTCGCAGTTAAGATAGAAAAGTAGTTGACATCCGACTGACAATCAGTAAAATCATATCCAGATAATCAAGAAAAAGGAGAACTTAAACATGAGTATTATTATCGCAGAATCTAAATTCGTTATTCTTCGTAACGCACTACAAGAGCGCTTCGACACGCTGACATCAGAAGGTCATAACATCTACCACTCGGCACTTACAAAAGACCAAGCGTGGGATTTATACATGACTATCGATGAAGGTGCTCCGGTATTCCGTGAACGTACTCACCACGACTGTCAGTGTTGTAAGAGTTTTATCCGAAACGTAGGTCGCGTACTGTTCTCTCTAGAAGGTCGTCTAGTATCTATCTGGGACAGTCTTGATGTTCCGGCAGAGTACGACGATATGGTTAACCTGTTGGCAGATGCTAACCGTGAAGCAGGTATCGCAGGTATCTACTTGAATGATGAGCGTGTAGTAGGTCGTCTTCAATCTCACGAACAGCTACCGGACGGTAAAGTGCACACTTGGGAACACTTCCAAGTTACTCTTCCAGACGTGGCGTACTGTACCTCGGGTAGCATTGCGACTCATAAGGGTACTGCACAAACTAGTGAGAAAGTACTACGTCGTTCGGTAGAAGAAATCAGCGAATCAGCAGTAGAACAGGTAATCGAACTGTGTGAAGCAGACTTGATCCTACGTAGCTCTCAGCAACTTCCAGTTGTTAAAGGTCTACAGAAACTACAGCAACAAGCTAAAGATGCTCCGGAGTACCGCGTATTCTTCTGGGATACCACGGTAGAGTACATCGCAAAAGGTTTCAACTGTAACATCCGCGGTTCATCTATCGGTACTCTTCTAGTAGACCTTACTGAAGGTGTAGATCTAGAGGTAGCGGTTAAGAAGTACGAAGACAAGACTAACGGTGCAAACTACATGCGCTCTAAGCCTCTGTTCACTCAGAAACAGAAAGACGACGCGATTACAATGGCTAAGAAAGAAGGGTACGAACCATCATTCTACCGCCGTCACGCAGTTAAATCAGATATCTCAGTACTTGACGTACTGTTTGCAGATGGTACTGTTACACCTCAGATGGCTGATAGCCCGTTCGATGTGCTGGCTCCTGTACAGAAGACTAAGAAGCCTAACTTTGACCGCGTGAAAGAAGTAGGTATCGAAGAGTTCATCACCAAGATCCTGCCTAACTCGGAGTCGGTGGAACTGTTCCTAGAGAACAAGCACGAAGCTAATCTAGTCTCACTGGTTACCGCGGTACATCCAGACGCACCTACTATCATGAAATGGGGTAACAACACTTCATGGGATTTCAACGGTGGTTACGCAGACTCTGTTATTGCAGAGCGTGTAGCAGCTAAAGGTGGTAAGGTTGATGCAGATATTCGTGTATCGATGGCTTGGTCTCATCGTGATGACCTAGACCTTCACATGGAGAACACTTACCGTCAGCATGTATACTACGGCGCGTATTGTTATGGTTCGCTGTCACAAGATACCCTTAATCTTGATGTAGATATGCGAGGAGAAGAGTTCCACCAAGTAGAGAACATGACAATCGTGGATCCTAGTAAGCTTTTACCTAATAGTAAACTACCTATCTCGGTTCATAACTACAGTGAGGAGTACCCACGAGCAGGTGATCCAGAACGTGTAGAAGGTTTTGAGATTGAAGTAGAGATCTTCGGAGAACTCCATTCAGTCAAGGTTACGAATAAGCTTCGTGATGGTGGTAAGGTGAATGTAGGCGAACTTGTTGTAGATGGTCAAGGTAATGTAACGTTTAACCCGTTTATGCCTTCAGAATCCACTACAACGCCTCGTAAGCTATGGAACGTTATGTCTTGTGCATTTGTTCCGGTTGAGATGGTAATGCGCTCTCCGAACTTCTGGGACAGTGCTGACAAAGGTGGTAATGAGTTCGTATTCTTCATGTTAGACGATTGTAAGAATCCGGATCCGGTACAAGGTTTCTACAATGAGTATCTATCACAGGAATTCCGACCACACCGTAAAGTGTTCGAGATGCTAGGTTCAATGATGAAAGCGCCTTACTCTGATGAGCAATTGTCAGGTGTAGGTTTCTCGAAGAGCCAACGCAACGATGTAGTTCTACGTGTTACTGGTGAAACTACGCGAGTGTTTAAAGTTAAGTTCTAAAAGTCCTTGACTTAAGAAACAAGGACGGGTATCTTAATACTCGTCCGGTTAACAAACAAAGAGGGTAATATGAATCGTATTCAAGTAACACATGACGCAACAGGTAAACGAGTACACGACTTCCTAGTACAGACGGAAGAAGGACGTTTCGGCTGGATTTCTGAGAAAGAGCGAGTGAATCTGGTTTACGGAAAAGAGCGCAACCATTTCTCCTCAATCCGTCCGATAAAAGTAGTTGACTTACCAGATTTATGTAGTAATCTTGGTATGGAAGTTACGTTAGAATCTTGTAACGCTTTATGTTACGCCCTAGATGAATCAATTCATAATCAATAAGGAGAAACACCATGACAAACATTATCCACGAAGCAGCAAAAACAGGTCTTGTAATCCCAACAGAGCGCGGTATGCGTAATGTGGTAGAACTTTACAAACTACCATTGACAGGTGAATACTCTCTTGATAGTATCAGTCGTGAGTTCTTGGTACGTATCAAACAGAATGACCAAGCGTCACTAGTTGTTCAAAGCGGTGGTATCAGTCCTTTAGATCAATTCCGCCTAGATGTTCTTAAGCAGGTTATCGCAGACCTACAAGAGAAAGCGGCAGCAGAAGAACAAGCCCGTGTTAAAGAACTAGGTAAAGCTGCACGTCGCCAAGAACTACTAGCACAAAAGGCAGAGCTTCAGAAAGAAGCTACTCGTGGCATGACTCAAGAAGAAGTTGACGCAGAACTAGCAGAGCTAGACAAGGAGGCTTAAGGTGGGTACTACTTTCGATGTAAACTGGATGTGCGGTGAAGTTGTAATCCAGCAGGTTTACTCAGGTAACTGCTTCGAAGCGGCACTAACAGCCTTTATTAAGGCTCGTGGTAATAAACCTGAAGGTGCGTATTTCTTAGAAATTATCGACCGCACTTAATCGACAAATCGTTAAATTATTTTAGAAGGAGGGCATATGCCATTAGTTATCCCAGAATACTACACAGACATGTCAGACAAACGTCTAAACAAACGTGGTCGTGCGTTGTTCGCGGTGAAATTCCATCTTGAAGGTATGGAAGACCAATATATTGCACTTGCCCTTAACATCCCACAAGAACGCTTGCACCGTCTTTACGGAGAAGTAGTGGGACTTCTAGGATACTTCGATATGTACGAGAAAGGTACTCAAGCAGAACTAATTTTAACTCTTCATAGTCAAGAGATTAAAGTTAAGACTGAAGTCCTTATCGCAAAGCACGGAGACAAAATCTTCACCAAGGAACCTCTACCTGTCAAAGGTAAGAAGAAGAAGAAGAAAAAGGAAAAGTACGACCTAGTACCTGTCAAGGTTAACCCTGAATTTGTAAGGGATAATCAGTACCACGAAGGGTATAAGGTAGTACGTGAAGACTCCAACCCTGAAGGTTTCGAATACTTCATGGGTCTTCACGGCACACCTATGGTAAGTACTTTCCCTAGCGGTATGCGATGCTTTGTTTTGATGAAGGTCGAAAAATAATTTGACTTCCTAGTCCCCTTTGATTAGTATTAGTCGTGAAGATTGGTACTGGCAAAGGGGATTTTTATATGCTGAAATTCATTATCTACTCTCGAAAATCTAAGAACTCTCAGTCTGGACACACTCAGCACACCCACCTTACTGCTGAATGGGAGATCAATAACTACCTACAAACTCTAGATGCACAAGGTATCCAGTATGAGGTAGTAGACTCTTACCAAGAAGATTTCTCAGGAGGTGGTTACTACACTCGCAGACCAATCTTTAAATCTATCGTAGACCGTTGTAAGGCAGACCGTTCGCTAACACTACTAGCCTCTAAAGCTGACCGTATAGCGCGTGATGCTTGGACAGGTGCGGAACTAATCAAAACTATCAATATGGTTATTGCTGCTAACCCTGACGCCGATGACACTATGAAACAACTACTGTTTGTGATGGCTGAGAGCGAATATAACAACACTTCTAACCGATTCAAGGCAATGTACCAAGCAAAGCTTAAACGTGCGGAGGATGCAAGAGAGGACGTTGTATGGGGGGGTTCAAGTCCTAAGTGGCAAGAGTCTTTTGCCAAGAACAAAGAGAATCATAAACCTAAGAGTCACCACGTACAAGCTAACAAAGCTATCCAGCCTGTAGTACAGACAGTAAAGGATATGATCGAATTCAGTGAAAACCGTTTGACAATGCGAGAGATTGCAAGTAAGCTTAACTCTCGTGGTATTACAACACCTCGTGGTGCACAGTGGACACAAGCAGCGATAAGCCGCCTAGTATCACGTCACAAGATCAACTATGTAAACAAACCAAAAGGAGCACAATATGCTTAATGAGAGTCAAGTAGTAGCGTACCGTAAGTACTTAGAGGGCGACACTAAGCCTATGTTTTCTACAGATTTCGCAGGAAATACAACCGCGGGTTTTGGAAAACTTGATGAGTACGGATTCTTCCAGTATCCGCTTATGGTAAAAGAAGATACGGGCACGATCGTCAATGTTCCCGCGTTGATGGCTAAGGATTTCCGAAGTGCAATGTATATGGGGTATCTGATTAATGAAAGCCTTCGACTAGAAGGGTTGCCAACTATCTCCCGTGCCCATCAGATGATCGATTATACGTTCGGCTACATGTGTATAGAGATTCCAGCTAAGTCTTACTTCAACAACGAAGTGACTAATAAGATTCTGAGTTTCTTGACACAATCTTATCCAGACTTCAACGTTATTGAGGTACTACCTTTATACCGTCCGATGGCTAAAGGATTCTCTCGTAACTACGAGTGACAAAACGAAAATCATAATCCAAAATTGACAATTGACAAAATGATTTTTAATTTTCCAAAATTCGAAAGTACCTAATGGAAAATTCATATTAGAAAACCCGTTTTCTCCCGAGCATTCACATGTTCGGGGGGTTTTCATATCCACACTTTCATATCCTATAAATCCTACACAACAACACTCTTCAAATCTCAATTTTTATGGAACGGTGTACGGTAAAAGTTTTTATGGAGCTCTGTACTGTAAAACTTACAACATACTGTACTGTAAAAGTTTACAAGATATCATACTGTATAAAATAAAATACCCGTGCTATGTAAAATACAACATACAATACTGTATACAATGCAAACCTTACGGAGTACGGTGTGACGTGGATCACATTTTTATACGTCGCGCACTCTTTATAGCTACCATGGCAACTAAAGCGCGAAGCCCATCGCTATCTGACCTGATTTTGTTTTGTCCTCCCTTAACCTTTGATACTAGTATAGCCGAACCACCTATAAAAACAAGTGATCCGGCTCACAGTTCCTATACTAAAGTTTTTTCATGTTCCTTTACAAACTTAAGAATCTCCCTATGTTGGTTAGGTGCGGTCTTTCCGATCCAAGTCTTACGACTTCCTAGCTTACTAGTAGTACAGATAAAAACCTTACCCGATTTAGTATTAACATCATAGCGTTTTGTACCGTTAACTAGTACCGTAAAATATTCTTTATAAAAAGGGTGTTGACTTGTAACCTTTATAGAATGAAACATAATACTTACTCTTTGTTTGTGAATGTATGCCCACTATACCTAGGTATATAGCAAGGTGTTAGGGTGTTAGTATCAAACTGTGACATCTGTCACTAAAAACTATCAAGGTTTAAGTTTCTATTGTACTTAGCATATAAGCCGCGTATATTTACCTTATCGAAACAACACAACAAAGAGAGTCATTACCATGTACAACACTAAAAACATGCAAACAACACCACGTACAGCGGCGGGAAATTTTGAGGCTAAATTGTCTCACATTGTATTTAATGACCGTGAGACGGGTTCACTTAAAGCCTTACCAGATCACCACTTAAACCGCGTTACAGGGTACAACCGTAAGCAAGCGGATCTATACTTCCATAACCCTGATCATTTAGTCGATAATCAGGAACCAGAGTTTAATATATTATCGATCAACTATGTAGAATACGTGGGACTCCGTAAACCTTGTAATGATTTACGATACTTTATATTTATGATTGATGCCTTGATCGGTACTGTAGATCGTGAGACAGAGAAACGATACTTAAAACCTTCCTGCGCTTACAACGTATTACGTGAGGAGGTAGAAAACCCGAACGGCTCGCACTATAAGAGTTTTAAAAATTGGCTTAAGCTTGTAACTAAAAAGAACGTCTTTAGTATTGATGAAATCGATATGTTATTCGATTACATGGATCGTTATTATCAAGCTATGAAACTAGTTCATGAACTACTAACAGGCGGTTTATGGGGTGGTGCTTGGTGTTCATTAGGCACTATTGAGAACTTGCGATCGCAGCTAAATACTAAAACTAAGGTGTTAGAAGCGGATCCACATAATTATTAACCAAGATGTGACATAGGTCACTGTTATTATTTATCAGTGACCTATAATTAAAACTCATTCAACAACTAAGAGTACCTGTTATGACAACTAAGTTTCACGCACTACAACTTAACAAAACTTTAGAGACAGCGGTTATCAATATCTCATCTCGTAATCATATCGACCTGAATACGGTTACATTTATCGGACGCGGTAACCAACGCCTATTAGTTGGAGAGCCTAAAACAGGACGTCTAGTACGTTTAAAAGTAGTATCCACGGGTGTTAAAATCGTCGCATCAGTAAATAGTGTAATGGTAGCAACTCGCACGATCAACGGTGTAGATTTAGAGGGGTAAGTTATGAGTAAGTTAATATTTGATATAGATTGGGATTCATCGTACGATTTAGATCGGATCGCGGTAAGTGCTAACTCTAATGACACTTTTATCAATGTAGGGGTTAAGGATTCTACAGTAGATCGCGCCGCATGGATTGAGCTAAACGAAAAGCAACAAATAAAACTAGTCACAGCAATATTAGAAAACTTAACTAATAAAGGGGTGATTATCGAACAATGTGAACTAGGTCACGGTAAATAAATCTCAACACCGTATACTTAACTTAAATCGAAAACGGCAACAAATAAGGAAAGCCTAATGACTCCAGAAATGAAAGCAGTACATGAAACATTATTACAACAATGGCAAGATATGCTATCACGCGGCATTATGCCTGTTATTGAACAGACTATCAAAGGCGACAACGGAGAGACAGAGCATTTAACTGTAGATCTTCTCTTGTTTGTAAAGACTGAAGAACCTAACACAAACCGAGTACCCTATGGGCTTTACTTTTCCGGTGATTTTGAAAAGGATGTACATTTTAGCGGTGACATACAAAAGCGCGGGGATATGTATTACTTACCTATCGATGAAGTATTTTCGGATCTAGATTACTATTTACAAACGGTATCCGAAGAGATCAACGAGGGTTATATTGTACCTAATGGTTTATTTGTGAACTAGATCACACATTACTAAAAAGAGGTTTGAATATTACTGAGCCTCTTTTATAATGTGAATCGTTAACCAATGACAACCGAGGAAAAGCAGATGTCAAATTATACCGAACTTAAAAACCTTCTTTCTGAAAAGCTAAACACTTTTGACTTCACACTAGATGATAGCGAACAAAGTTTTAACGTCTACCCTACGTTACATGTAAACCTATTCCATGGTGATTGGGTAAGTGTTGAAGTTGCTAAAAGCGTTTACGGTAATGTGAAATATAACAACCAGTCAATACTACATGTGAAAGTGTTACTAAATGCTTGTCAAAATTTATCAGATAATCTATCTGCACATGTATCAATATGTGAAACGGATTGCGACGTGAATCCTTTCAATCTGTCAGTTATCGGGATGTGCGGTATTCATGAAGGGGATCAAGAATTACTGCATTTTGCAGATATCCCGACACTAATTGAAGGTATCAAAAATTTTCAATTCGAGTCCTAAAATGTGACGGCGGTCACGGTAATGTATAAAGTGATCGCCTATAATTATTTCAACTTAAACAGATAGACAACTAAACAAAAGGTAAACATTATGGGCGCAGGTAACCGTTACACTTTAACTGAAGATAGCAACATTTTAGCTTATCAACTTGACACGTCTTGTAATTGTTGGGAGTCAGAGATCTATGACTGCGATTGTAATGAGAACGACCGCGACGCACTAATCGATCACATTATGGAGCTTGATATTTGCAAGCGTTACGGGCTAACAGATAGCCGCGACCAAATTTATTACGGTGAAATGTTCATGGTCACTTTTGAGAGTAGTCATAACGGCGATGCAATCGTGATCAATTTTGAATACCAGTCAGATTTTGAGCAATACGGACTACAGGAACATAATTACGAGAAGGCATATAACAAGCTTATCCGACACATAAATAAAGCTTTTCCGTTGTTTGTTGGTCACGGGTACACATCAAGCTTTTACGCGGTAAAAGAAATTAAATAACTGTCAAAAATTGTGATATAGGTCACAGCAAATAAATATCAGTGACCTATAATTAAACCTCATCCAATATCAAGCCTTGGAGGGCTAAACATGAAAACAACAACTATCACACAACCTACACGCAATGCGGCACGTAAACTTAAAGCGGATATGGTAGCGGCGGGAAAAATTGCAACTGTAATCGATAACGGCTCACAGTTCAAAGGGAACGATCGATGGGGTGTTAAGATTGAAGGGCGCGAAGTCCTAGCGGCACCACGTAAACCACACGGCGGGGTGAAAGTTGAAGTCTGTAATTCATCCCCTCAACATATGCGCCGCCGCGGTTTTGTAAAGGTGATGCATAAGCGTAACAAGTTGCAATAATGTGAGCTAGGTCACTGTTATTTGTTTATCAGTGACCTATAATTATTTCATCGAAACAGGAAGCGGAAAATTGCCATGAAAACTTTTAAAACTCTTCTTATCGCGGGACTTTTGGCAACATCTTGTAATGTTAGTGCTATCAAATATATAGCTAGTACAGACCACGGGATTAAACAGGTAGCAGCGTTAAAAGCTTGTAAGGATTACCTATCTAATGAAGGTAGTTTTGACCTAGCGGATGCATTACAGATCGCGCTTGTAGATGAATACAATGCAGACCGTAAGAAACACGGATTCTTACAATTCACTCAAACTAAAGTTTATAAGGTAGCGTATCTTAAGAATACAGTACTTTTGAAAGATTCAAAACCCTTCCAAGTTAGATGTGAAACAATGGCAAAAGTTGTTTTAAATAAGATTATGAAAATGTGATCTAGGTCACAGCAAATAAATCCCAACAACGTATACTTAACTTAAATCGAAACGGCACAACATAAGGAAGCCCTCCCATGAAACTACGTAAAACTGATAAGCAATCTGATTCAAAAGTTATCTTGGAAGTCGGTTATATGTCTAATAATACAGAACTAACCACTACAATCAAATACATGAAATTTGAAGGTGAAGTGGTATATTGTAGCGTTAAACGAAAAGAACTGCTATCCCGTATCTGTCCCGATCTTGCTTCGCTTGAAAAAATGTATAGTGTTAACCCTAAGACAGGCGCTAATTGGTCTGACAATAGTTTAGGGCATTATATCGAACAAACTAGAAAATATTTAGGCAAGAATCCTAAAACTATCGAGGATTTTCAGGATGAGATCTCAGAATTGGCTAACGAGTTAAACACTCATAAGGTTTTATCTTTTGGGGGTGATAACTTACCCGTCTACGCGATTGAAAAGCTACGCGACATCCTAAAAAATCCGATGGATCACGACTCAGAACGTGTAAGAAACTATCTCGAAAAAGTTACTGATAAAGTGGTGAACAACTCTTTCCGCCGTGACAGACTTAAAAAACAGGGTAATGATTTTTGTGACAGACTAGCAACCTTGCGAGTGTTGAAGAAAATGGTTCAACACCCTTTACTAAATAACATTCCGTCACGATCTGAAGTGTGGACTATCGATCGACTATCGGACTGGGTAGGTTGTGATCGATCTCTTCTTATGCCTCTATTCTTCCTTAACAAGGAAGAGTTGGAAGAACAGATCGCGGCACTACTTCAGGGTGTACAATCTGCACGTCTAAAAGAGTTGAAGCGTTTAGAAAAGAAATTTAATCTTAAGCTGTAAAACGTGAGATAGGTCACGGTATTGTTTCGCGCCGTGACCTATACTTAATCCCGAGTTAAGCGAAACGACATCAAAAACTTTTCTCAAAACTTTTTAAAATCCGGTTGACTTTTAAAATCAAGTCGGTAAGATAGTAAATAAATCCACGGCGGTCACGCCTAACACACTAAGGTGATAACATGAACAACTACAACACAGCAACTAAGACAACTATCAAAGCAATCCGCGAACTACTTGAAGACACCTTTTCAAATATCGACGTAGCATCATATGAAACACAGATCGATTTGTTCCGTGCTGTACTTAAGTTTGAAGCTGAACACGGACTAGATACTACAAAAGAATGTCTTAGTATTCTTGATGTAGCTATGTCAGCTACTGATACGGATTTAGATGATCTTTACTGTGAGTTCTCCGAAAAACTAGAAGCTATCGAATCCCGTGAAGACGACGAAAATCTTGAGCTTCCTTGTGGTGACGTGCGAATCATCGACAAAGAAGAGATTGATCAGATCTGGACTGATAGCCTTATCGAAATGATTAAAGACTGCTACAACCTAGGCGATAACCTTCCTTCTTTTGTTGAGATTGACTGGGAAAAGACTGCTGAAAACTGTAAGGTGGATGGAATGGGGCATCATTTCGCATCATACGACCATGAGGAGCATGAAACGGATAGTGTTTACATTTTCCGCACTAACTAAGCCGGACATACAGGGCGGGTTAATCCCCGCCATATCTGAACAATTGAGAGGGTGATCCGGTGATACCTACAGAAAGAAAAGATATACAAGGGGCTAACGCTTTTATTCTTAAACACGTCAACAAAGGTTTATTTGTTGAGACAGTAGAAAAGGCAGTTAATGAGGAGTTGGAACTTTACAAGAAAATATTGGATATGCCTTTCAACCATTTTATAATGGTGCCTTTAGAAGGCGGGGCAAAATTGAAGGTACGAAAAACCTTTACAGGGAATTTGGAAGTAACTAAGATTGAATCCGAGTTCACAACAAAAGCACGTATTTAACAAAGAGAGATAGACACAATGAAAAAGATTTCACCAATGAAAAACACACGTAAGGTTATGGCTTCAGAGATTACAGCGGATAAAGGTTATCGCTCCGAACGTGAGAAGAAACACAACCGAGTTGAGCGCGAAGTTAAGCGCAATTGGTAAAAGGTAGATAAAAGAAAAGCGCACCATTAACGGGTGCGCTTTTTGTATATATCGGGGTTGAAATTGTAGTAGTTCCCTACTAGTTCGGATCCTGTAACATCTAACCACACAACACGGTTTACCCTATTAGGCTGGATAACCTTATACTTATTACTATCAAATTTCCCTTCTTGTTTTACGCGGGTACGCTTGATCAGTTTCACCTTTTCGAGTTTAGTTAAAGACCTGTATAAGGTGCGCTCGGATATAGCTAAATGCTTGGATACTTGATCAACGTTCGGGTAAATAGAATTATAACCATGAATCACACCTAAACCGTTCAAATAGCCGTATAAGAGTTTATCTACACTGGATAGAGGGATTGTACTAGCTTTATCCTTAAACCTTATAGCGGCTATTCTGTGAAGCTCTAAAGGCATATTGAAATATAATGACACGGGAGTTCCTCCTTAAATTTCTTTATGAATTAATTATAACATGGTGCTTGAACTGTGATCTATATCACGGTAATATGTTTGGGACGTCCTATAATGGACACATCAATTAAGAACAACACATTTTAAGGAGTTACCCATGGTTAAGTTTATTTTTATCTTAGTTTGTACATTTGGTCTTTACTATACATCGGCAGATGTGGTGGCACCTTCCTGTCAGGGTGTAGAATGTTCTTCACTTCTTAAGGACTAGGCGCGGTGATAAAGCATCAAATCGACTTGCTTATGATTCATAAAATTGTCGATAAAAGCACCGGACATATTACGGAGCTAAAACCTAATGACAAGGTAGTTTATAGTTATTTACTAGCTTACCAAGGAGAAGGTTTAACCGTAAACCGGATCGCACTTGATAACGGATTGAGTGATAGTACTATAAAGCGTACTATAAAAACCTTGAAGAGTTGCGGACTATTGACAACTGAATCCACAAAACACAAAGGGCGTACGGTAACACAGTTTAATCCGAAAACCCCTACTATTAACAATTTTAAATATTACCAGATTAACGGTAATGAGTTATTCATCAATTAAGGATATACCAATGAAAGATTTACTAAATACTTACAAAAATCAAGCGATTACAAAAGCTGACTACTTTGAACCGCGTACCAACAAGCGAAAAGAAGAGAAAGGCGATCACGATCTAGATAGTACCGCTAGTGAGTGCCGTTATTCAGTTGGAACCGCCTTCACTTATTAGCCAAAATGTGACATAGGTCACTGTTATTATCTGACGGTGACCTATAATTAAACCTCATTCACGCAAACCATTTGACGGAAATTTTATCATGCGTACTAATAAATTTATTACCCTAGTTTGTTTTGACAAGAATAATTTTGATAAGTTTGAGGTTGTGCCAGTGGCAAACCTACACGGCAAGGATGTCGAGGCGTTCGCTAACACTCTTCACGATCACGGGCTTAAATGTTTCACAACATCTACAGATAAGGGTACGCAAAAGTATTTTTCACCTCACATCAAAACAGGGAATAAATTGGTTGAAAAATTTATTCAACATTGTACACTTAGAGGGGTAGAAATTAATAATCTTTTTTGGAGTATGTAATATGCTTAAGAATCTTTTAATGTTAGCTTTTGTAGCTGTTTTATGTTGGGGTGGTTATAGTCTGTTACTCGATGCAAAGCAGATCATTGAGAAAAGGAACAGTAACCTATGTCATACGGCTGAATGTATTTTGGGAGAGGGTAAGTGATAACACAAAAGCACTTCGATATAGTATTAGGTAAGATTAAATCCTATGTACTAAAATTGTTTCTAGCTAGTTGGTTGGGTATGGTGTTTATTATCGTTTGCGCCTTTCAAGCTGATACGGTGGAGCAAATCACCATAGCACAAAACCAATTACAATCGTTTGAAAAATAAGGGCAAACTATGATTACACAGCAAGATATCAAGAAAGATTTAGAACAGGTATCTAATACGATATTAGATATGAGTGACAGTAAACTTATGGAGATTTTCACTTGTAACGAGTATCAACAAGTGTTTACCCATCAACGTTACATAAGTCTAAATCCGGAAAAACTATCCGAGCTTTTAGGAGAGGTATACTGTAAGAAGGTTTTAAAGATACCTTACCGTTTATGTTTTATTCACGCCGCAATCGGGAAAATAGGCGGTATGAATATGTCCTATGATGATCTTCTAAATCTTTGCGAAGAACGTCGCAAGTTTGCCCAATGGGTATCCGATAACTCGGAAAATCTGGCTAAAGCTATGATAAATAACAAGAATTTAAGACAGTGGCAAAAATACGACGTCTTATAGTAAAATGTGAACCCGATCACGGTTTTATGTGGTCGGGTTTAGTATTATAAACGTGTTGAGAGGATGTCCTCCAACATAACCCAAAACTCGGAGCGCACAACATGCTTACAATCTTATCCCTTATCCTTTCTGGCGGTGAAGTGGTTACAATTACGCAACCGGATTTAGAGACTTGCCTAAACTCACAAGAAAAGGCGATTCTTGCAGGGCATAAGGCAACATGTGACTTAATCACTCCGGAGCAATGGGATCAACAATTACAGCAACTTATCAACAAGCAATCTTAAGGATCATATTATGTCATATGTAGTAACCTATTACACTCGCGCCGTGGCTACCGTTCAAAGTTTCCACAACACTAAAAAGGAAGCACAAAAGGCAATGGCTGACGACATCAAAGAGGTTAAAACCTCATACCCTCGCAACTCAGGTTATAAAAAGGCAGGTTCTATTGCGTCCGGACGTGTTACCTTTGAGCACCCTTATTACGGGGTGGATTACGTTTGTAAACTAGAGAAGAATCCCGCCAATTAATCAAAGTGTGACTTACCTCACAGCAATCTGATCGGGGTTAATCTATTATTAGTTTGTCGGCGGATAACGTCAAACATTAACCCCTTTTAGGAGTATTCCTTATGGATAACATCACTAAATCACTTTTTAACCTAACATCTACAAATAACGGTTTTTTCAAGTCTGAAAAGCAAGCGGACTTCCTAAAGTCTTACACGGTAGACGGTTCAACAATTTGGGGATCGAGTTCATCAACTTACGGTAATGTAACACAGCAAGTATTCTTTTTAGATTCTGAAGGCGTTACAGCGGTTAAAACGTGGTCACAGAAAAAGCAATCATTTACCCGCACCACTTGGGAACGTAAGACCGATGCAGCCTTTGCAGCCCTTAAAGTTGCAAAAGCCGTAGCCGATGAGAAGAAATCTGTTTTACGTACTAGACTTGATAAAATTCACAACCGAGTAAATGAATTACGTAACCTTAAGGATAAAACTTTAGCTAAACTGTCTATGACACTCGTAACAGAGTTTTTAGAAGCAACTGAAGGGAAGTCTAAAGAAGAGGTTAAAAAGCTTTCCAAGCCCTTTATGGAGCGTAATAACAAGGTCAAAAAGCTTAGTGATAATGTTGAGCCGCAAATTCGACGCCTGTTTGATAAATCGTATGAATTAGAGCGCGAATTATGCAACGTTACCTCAGAATTTCGCAAACTGTACGCAAACACTAAATAATACCAGCGGGGAGAAATCCCCGCCTACTCGACAACATCAATAACTAATAATGTGACTTTTGTCACAGCATTTTAAAACTAGATAACCTATTATAGCCTTGTACCAACGAGGTACAACAACACAAACTTTATCAATAATTAGTCTAGAGGGCTTTATTATGTTTTTATCTGAATTCAACTCATACCTAGTAACATGTGGCGAGGGAAACGATTTACGTACTTTGAAAGTAAGTGGTGAAGATTTGAAGACCGTTTTTGCAACATTTCCCCGTGTAGTGTGTATTGAAGAAATTCATACTTTTGAAATCTACGTTAAAAATCAGGAAGGTGTACGTGGATGGGATATCAAGTTTATTCAAAGCACTGATAAACTTATCAAGACTTTCCCGCTATTTGATTGTATTATCAGTAAGAACGATCACATTCCGGCGGATCTATCAGAACACCTAACCTATGAAGGGGCGGACTATCCTCACGGAGGAGTTTTCCTACCTAATACCGAAAAAAGCGAAAATGGGAAATTCTACTTATCGTAAATAAACCGTACAGCGTTTAAAGCTCCTGTAAGCCCCGTGAGGGGCTTTTTGTCGTGGGGTGGTATGATTCATCAAATAAGTTGCTAAAACCTTAAATAACAGGTTATCCACAACGGGCACGGTGTACGTACAGCAAAAAGCCTCACAAGATAAGAAAAGGTGTACATAGTAGTGATTGTTGTGAGTATCTTGTGGATAACTTTTATTACTCCCTTTATACCAAAATGTGACTTACATCACAGCACTTTAAAACCTAATCGCTTACTATTGTTTTGTACCAACGAGGTGCGACAACTTAACCCTTTAACTCTCTCTGGAGAAAACATTATGTCTACTGAATACACACTTACATTTGATAACTGTTTTATTGACGCTTTTGATGTACCATACCGTGCACATCCTATCTTTTCTGATCTGTCTGCTTTTGTTAAGACCTTGCCGGAAAATCTAAAAGATCTAGTTTCGTTTGTAGATGAATATCAACTTGAAGGTGCCGATCTTGATGTGGTACTAACTCTGGAGGCGGAACAAATTTCCGTAATGTGGGAAGCTTTTCAAGAAGGTACGATCGCAAAGTTTAAAGATAATGGCTATGTAGCTAGTCACTATTACAAGGGTTATATAGTGGAGTTGGATAAGGCACACGGTAAAGTGTTTATTTTATCAAAAGGAAAGGATGTGAGAGTTTCAACCGCGGCAACTGGAGAACTGGACAGTTTAGAAGGGGCGAAAAAGTTTATCGACTGGGCAGAGACTTTTAATTCATAGTGTGATCTAGGTCACTGTTATTATCTTAATAGTGACCTATAATTAAACCTCATTAAACAACACGGCAATAAAAGCACGTTATGAAAATCCTAGTTAAAATCCTAAAAGTTGAAGACAATACAGTTACTTATCAAGAACTTAACCGCACAACCAAGGCTGTTATGATTGAAGATTTTATGTCAATTGAACAGTTCATCAATGCACTTAACCATGAAACTTTTGGATTCGAGTTGGCAGAAATGAACAAACAGCAAGCTATCAAAACCGCGGCAATGTTCGGAGCGGTGATCACAAACTGGGATTACTGCCGCGTACTTCAAAACTTTTCAGCTACTGTAAACACTAAGCATGAATACGATAACGGTTATGGTTACATGAAAAACGAAATCTCAATCACAACATACTCGCAAGCCCACCTATGCCGTATGGCTATCGTTGAACACCACACTTACAAGGGAGATAAATAATATGTACCTTATTATTGATTCAACTGTCACAATTATGGAAACAGGACGTCGTACGGTAAGCACTTGGTTGATCGTCGCCACTGGTAACGGGTGCGGTGGATGGGATTTTCATGAGCATCAGACGGGACGCCCATTCTTTTATCAAAAAGATGAACTAAACGCAGTAAATGGTATGTTATCCCGTCTACAGTTCCCAAATGTATCGGTTACCGAAACTACTAACGGCAATCATCGACAAATCAATACAAAAACCGTCACACTACTATAAAGAGGATTACCATGCGAACAGGTATTAAGGGCGTTAACAACCTAGGTAATAAAATAATTTACCGTTCTAAATCTGCTATAGCAGGGGGCGGGGGTGTGAGACTTGTCAAGGTGTACGGAGTAGGCGAACAGCTAGCCCAGATTCTTATTGAACGCCACTTAACCATACACCGTGAGGGTGAAGCACACATCACTGATAATGGAGGCTCGATCTCCGTCGTGATAGTATCAAAAAGTCGTGAGATCTATATAGACTATATCCCTGAAAAAGGGCGATTGCTAATATTCACTGACTTTGAGCCGGATCCTGATAAATAGTGACCTACTTCACAGAATACCCCGTCCAGTACGGGGCTATTTCTTACCGTTTTACCGTACACCATTTAAACGCTCTGTAAGGCTCTGTACGGGGTTTTTGTACTTAATGCGGGTGTTTATACCTCTTTTGTGATTTGACGGTTTTGTGACCTAGGTCACTGTTTTTATAATCTAGGAAGGTTACTATATAGACCTAGACACAAAACACCTAAACAACCTTTTTGGAGAAACACCGTGAACGCACAACAAATTATCAAAACCCTAGCGGCTAACAATATTGCATCGGCTACAGTAGCACCTAAAACAGTAGGGATCACAGTTGGCGATTGGGTAGCCGTGATTGTACAACCTACCGCCGCGGGGATCGAAGTCTCTTTAGTAGCTCAAAAGACTTTAACACCTGTACAAACTGAATACGGTAATAAGTACAATTTTGTGAGACTTGTCACAGAACTTTTAGAGCAAGTACAGTAATATTAAGTCTCTGGCGGGGGTAACCCGCCTATAACCACACCAATTTGGAGATACCCCATGTTATTATCAGAGTCTCGCATTACAGCCACAAATGAAATCAATATCAACATCTGGGGGTCTCGCATGTTCCGTGCAAGCTTCCCAAAACAAATCACTTTCGATGGCAATATTGAATCAGAATCTAATAGTGTAATGGTGGCACTTTCTTACACTGGCAAGGATGGGGTTTTGTATGGTTCATCTATCAAAGGTCACATTGTAGGCAACACGATCCGACTAGGCGCAAAAGGTGTTAAAGGTCAGGTAACTAGCAACTATGACGGCGAACCCCTAGAGCTAGTAGTTTTAGACCGTCAAGGCAAGGTTATCCACCGTCAACCGTTCGGTAAAGCGGCAAAGGTTAAAGACCACGGTCATACTAAGTAAATGTGACATACATCACAGAACGCCCCGCCTAGTGCGGGGTTTTTCATGTTATGTGAGTTTGATCACAGTATTACTTATCCAGACCACCTATTATTAACTTGTACCGAGAAGGTATAAAGCAAATTTTTCAACACCCCATTTGGAGTCTACATTATGACACGTAAAGAAGCTAAACAAGCTATTCAATCTGAACTAAACGCTATCCACGGCAGCCCACTAGTAAACATGATCACATCAGAACATGATTACCTTATCGGCGGTGTTAAGACTGGACAACTTACAGCAAAAGAGGCGGCAAATAAGATCATGGCTGCATATACTTCAGAATGTACTAAACTGTTTAACGCTCGATAGGAGGACATCCCCCATGAAAATGATTAACACTGACAACTGTAAAGCATTCACAACCGAACTACTTAAAGTTAGCCGCGGTACTCATCCCGACTACTACGGAGATCGCCTATACAACCGCGACGCTGTACTGACAAAGTTAGCAATAGAACAACCGAAAAAGGCGCTTGATTTCGCCCTTGAAATTCAGACCCTAGACCCTGACACCCTAGGGGTGCACCCTAACACCCTGAAGATGTGGGCTAACACATTGACCCGACAAGTACAACTCAACATCAAGTAAATGTGACCTACATCCCACAAGCCCCGTATATCACGGGGTTATTTTTTGCCCTTTTACAGAACAGCATACTGTAAATATTCGTCTATACCGTACACCATTTAAACGCCCTGTAAGCCTCCCTACTGCACTTTTACCCCTCACTCAACCTCGTAATCGATTATTCATGTAACGCCCCAAATCGCATTTATTACACCAAAACGTGACCTATATCACCTAAATTTCCCTACCAAAACCTATCCCATATTACCGTGACATAAATCACAATTCTCATACATTACATATACTTAGCGAGATTTTACCATAGGGGTCAAAATGGCATACGGTAAGTTCTCCCTATACCCTCGGAAGCCTTACACTGTAAGGCGTACGGTAAAATATGGACAGGGGTCAATATGTCATACTATAAATATATACACGCGGCATAATATACTAGTTTAGTTAATTCTCATTAGTCGGGATAGGAGGGGAGCGGGACGGTTACCGTATAGGTGCGGGTATTGATAATTGACGGGGATAATTTTATACGGGAGAGGATGCGGTAAGCAGGGGGAGTGGGGAGTGAGCTGGAGAGAAAATGTGGGGAGTGGAACGAGGCGGGGACATTTGCTTAACAACTCGCTCTCTCTTCCATCGGTTACACATCCGTTATAATATACAGTACTATATAGTGAATAATAATTACATCAACTATACACCTTACAGAACACGCACAAACAGAACAGCGTACTGATTACATCAACACAGCATACGGTATAGAATAAGCAACACACTATACTGTAAACCACAACAATATTACAGTACGCCATACATGCATTATCTATCAGGTGATGCTATCTTGTATGTATTATGTGACTTGAATCACCCCAGTCATACGGAGCGCCCGAGCTATACAGAACGCGGTTCCCTTCACAGATATTTTGAAATTTCAGAACGCTTTACAACATGCCATCCCGACTTGTTAAGCAACGATCGGGCTACTTTAACTCCCACACCATTTCCCACGTTCCCCACCAGATATTTCACCCCACAGATATTTCAAACCTCACCACCACAAACAGTACCCCCACAAAATTTAAGTACCCCAATTAAAAACTACCCACCACACCCTTTATTCACCACAATGACTAACCACTGCATAATAAAATACCCACAAAATACCTATTCCACAGAAAAAATTAAATACCCCACCACACACGCTCCCACAACCCCCAGAATTAACATTATGAAGTACACCGATACAATGGCTCCACCTCCACCAACAACCCACCACAGGGCTTCTCAGGAGATATTTTGACTATAGGGATATTTGGATGTCAGGATATTTTGGACAGGTAGGATTAAAAAGGGAGGTACCAATTTGAAAAAGATATAGGGAAAGTATTGATAGGATGGAAATTTTTGGACGTATACTTTGTCTGGAGGATGTGTCGCGCTTAGATATGGTAAGGGTTAGTTATAGGATATTTTAGGAAAGTAATGTTTGAATAGAGGATCAGGTTGGAATGGGTATAAAAAGAAGAGTTTTGAGTATGGTGTAGATAAATGTCGTTTAATATACGTTTAATAAGGGGTGTAAATGGGCGTAGGAGGGATTTTAAGGGAAAAGTGGATACATTGTACCCATAAATAGAAAAACCTCCCTGTGAGCTTTACAGAGAGGCTTAGAGTGGGTGTTACTTTTTGTTGAATAGAGGTTTACTAAACCATCCTCTACTGAATGTGTAAGGGATACCTTTGAAGACGATCCAGAATGCCAATATGAATAACCAAAAGAATAAGGCTACCCATCCACAAAGAGTAATACCTATAGCAGCTCCTCGTGTGACAGGATTACATTCAAAATTAATTTCTCCATCTCGTCCTTTCTCATCCCAACTCCACAACCAACAAGATACCATACCCGCTACAAGCCAAGATATGATCAAAATGATAGTGGATATCATGACAGTTTCTCCAGTTGTTTAGTAACGTATCCGGTACCTTGGTTACGTAGTTGTTCGTAGATGGTGTCGATGTCAGTATCGAACATAACTTCCAGTGCGTTCTCTAGACAGAGGATAGCGTCTGTACCTGTAGTGGCAAAAGTGCCGTCTTCTGTTTCTACATCGAAACTGCGTTCATAGTTGACTTGGATTGCACAAAGCAATACTTCTTTTAGATTGTCCATAAAACCTCCTTACTGTTTAGTAAATATTGTCGAAAGATTTATACTTCCAATGATCACCTTTAGTACATTCTCCGATAAGAGTATAAACTAACACTTCATCTCCGAAGTATCGATTGTCGATAATCTTACTACGGGAGGCGCACCAAATCATAGCACGGTTTATTCGGGTGGAAGGGTCTTTACCTTCTACTGTGAGTGTCCCGATAGTAACTTCGTGCTTCTTACCTTGATTAACCTCTTTCTTAATCAGATATATTTTCTCGACTGACATACTAACCTCGGATAAACTTTACATAGCCTTCGATGGCAACTTCTTCTACTTCTAAGTTAGCATTCAGGTCGTATAAACATCCAGAACCTATTGCCATACATATTAGAGCCTCCGTACCACTCTCCCAACGATTAGAGCGACGGTAGACTGTAGGCTTTTCTTCCTCTGCTAGTACAGGTACAAAGTATGCACCGAACTTGAGGTCTCTTAGTAAGGTAGGTTTAGTAACCTTCTCTTCAATTTCGTAATCCATACTACTTCTCCGTATAAGAGAAGGTTGGCTGCTCCTTCAAGTATAAAGGAATAACCTGTTGGTGATAGTCTACCTCATGAAAAGTTCCTACGGCACAAGTCAGCCTATAACAAGTCATACCTTCGTCGTGAGAACCCGCTTGCTTTACTCTTCGGTATACATGACCGTGTAGTTCGAAATAACCTCCTTTAAGGATGTCTTGGGCATCCACCGTAGGTTTTGGGTCTAAAATTTTTGGATTCATAATTACTCCTTATCGAAAGAAAATACAGGATTAGTGTCGACATGCATAGGGTGTACTCGAAGGCTCCCTCCTAACATAACTATATCTCGTGATGATAGGTCTACACAAGTAAATAGCCCACCTATATCATGCCTTTCAGTAGTAAGCATCATTACACTACCTTCATCTTCTTCTCTGCAAAAATAACCTGTACCGTATGCCGTGCAAAGGTCTTTAAGATATGTTACAGGTTTCTGTGGGTCTTTAATTAATGGTACCATGTTATACCTCCTCGTATTCTTCTGGGTTGTTCCCGTAAGTTTCAATTTCATCCGCCATACAATCCTCACATATCAGATTATGCATCAAATCATAGTGAGTGGCGATATTACTACAATGTGGTGAGTCACATTCTAACATTCTAACCTCCTGCCAACATAGCCGCTAAGGTAATAGAGACTAGGGTAAGTCCTAGAGCTAGTCCATAATGGAACTTAGCTCCTAAAGGTGCTTCACGTTTATGGTCATCTTGTCCATCACGTAGATAACATCCCGTGGCTATACCGAACAGGAAGATGAACATCGCTAGTACAAAATCTACCATGTCTTCTCTCCTTTATACTTTTCATACAGAGTGTAGAACTCTACTTGTCCCATGTCAAGACTAGCCTTAACTAAATGTAAGTGTTTTTCTGCATCTGGAAGGTACAGAGGGCTTAGGATATAGTGTTCATCTACTTCTGAGAAATCCGGAACCTCTTCTACAGTACCTGTGTAGATAGGATACACCATAGTACAGGTTTCGGAATTGTTGATGTACTCCAAGTAAGATAATACATCCTCTAACGACAGGTCAATTACGAACAGTACATCCATACTGAAAGGTTTATCGTATATATGACTCACGTCAACTAACTTCAACATAGCTTAACCCTCGAATGGTGCTACGCGAGTAAATACCGGATTAGTGATCACGTATAATGGAATAACGCGAGAATCTTCTCGGAAATTATGAGTCTCTTGGGTAGCAAGATTCATACATAAGACTCGCTTGCCTTCCTTTTTCTCGGTACGTACATACACTTTATCAGGAATACCTGAAAGGTGGAAATACGGAGAATGGATACTACCTAGTTGGTGTAAAGATACTTCGTTTTCTGCGATTGTTGGTGTCATAATTATACTCCTCCTAACAACAAGCTACCATGGCGTCGATTTCATCTTGAACTGCTTCTTGTGGGGTTAGTTGGTCGATATCACCGTTCACTGATTCTACCCAAGCGTTACCCATCTCTACCGCGGTCTTTAGGTCAAAGCGGCACTGAAGGATAAGTTCTTTTGCAAAGTCCAACACCCATACATCTTTGTCAATTTGTTGATCACTCATTTTACGTTCCTCCTCTTTTTGAAAATCTTCCACACCATCTTGATATGGAACCATAATGATACTGGAGGGAGTATACTTCTAGACCACCCCAACCATTTAGCATCTTCTTTACCCATCTCGCGGTAGTCATACATAACCACTCCGCAAGTACACCGTTTAGTTTTACGTAACCACCAAGTCTCGTAATGTTGACAGTACCTCATACTAATCGTTGTGTAAGGGTTTGCAATAGTCGCACTACAACAATTATTCATAGTCCCTCCTACTTTTTAGGAAAAATAAAACTCATCGCGTTGTGGATTAGTGCAATACACGACCAAGCTATTGCGAATGCAAAGCCGACCCATCCTGTAATTACTAGTGCAGTTGCTACCCCGCGGTCTACAGGACTCCAACGAAATCTCATATCTTTATCGATCATACTGAACGCTAAGGCAGAGATAAAACCTGCCAATAGCCATGATCCTAAGAAACTCATAAACATATTAGTATTTCACCACCTGAATATTTGCACCGTAAGTACCGCCGACTAGGTAGTCTACCATACTATTCTCTGATGCCTGACGTTTACCTTCACCGTAGTCGATAGAGATAAGTTTAGCCGTGAACTGTTGTTGGTTGCCGTTGACTTCCTGCACTTCTGTGATTATTTCAGCTTCGATGATTACCCCGTAGTCATACTCTTCGATAATACTACCTTTGCGGATTTCTTTCATTGTATTTCTCCTTCACGTAATTGATGTTGAACAGGTCTTTTGTATCTAACTGTAAAGTAGCTTCAGGATTGATAAGTGCCGCCCCTTGAGCTGCTTTGTAGATTCGGATAAACTCCTGTGCATTCATATCCCCTTTTATACGATAGGGCGTACACAAATCCGCATTAGCTTTGTGGGACTCTTCGTTCAGTTTATGTGCAAACTCTTCGTATGGCATCATGGTAAACACGATAGAAGCAGCTTTCAAGTGCGTTATCATCTAATCCTCCAAATGTTTTAGTGTGTGCAAGAAAAGTTTTGCATCCTCTTCTCCGTACTGTTTACGAAGATACTTCAATACGACTTGTAAGTCAACACTTTCTTCCGAAGGAGATTCCTCATCCCCATCTTCATCCTCTGATACAACTAACTCATCGAATGCAACTACCGCGGTGAATATGACCTCTTCTGCATCCTCTTTTTCAAAAGACTCTTCACATCGACCATAATAGATAGTCTTGGTCTTACCTGTAGCAGTATCTCCTATATACCAGAAAGGTGCTCCTGCTAAATGAGTGCCGAGGAAGAAGTTTAGATCCTTACAATACCCTACAAAATCATTGAAATTGTTCTTATGACTAAGCAACTCTTCGATGATAAGGAACCTTTCTTTTTCGGTAGCCCATCGCATATCGACCTTAACGTTGTCTATCTCGTCTAGTTTGTAATTTGTGATAATTCTCTTATCTGACATACATCCTCCTTTAACTTCTCTGTAGTTTTATTGACAGTATTACCGATTCATAGATAGCCTTCCTACCGCACCAAAACAGAAGAACAGCAAGACCGCCATATTTGAATGCCATTTTAATAGCGGTAAAATATTCCCCTAAACATGCAGCAGTCATAACAAACAGAGTAAATGCAACTCCTGCGCACACAGCACATATCAAGAATATGTACCCTGCCACGTATAAAAGTACAGCCTTCAGTCTACTATCCATAAATCCTCCTGATATAAAAACACCTACCCGAGTAAGATAACATACTACAGGTAGGTGTCAATACTTTTATCGATTTTTCTTAGCGTACCTGTAAGACTCGGTAGCCAACCACAGATGTAATATCGCTTCTGCAATCATACCAGACACTGCGTACGCATTAATAGAGTGTACTTGGAGCAATACCGCGGCACCCATGGTATTTACAAAGGTGTACAAGTTCCATAGGTCAACAATACCCATCATGATACAAATCACTGTCAAGACAAGCCCTGCTACCATTTTCCACATAATCATAATTCCTCCCAATCTGATACTAGGAACTCTCCATCATTGAAGTATTTCCTTAACTTATTAAGTACCTCTTCTGCATGTTCCTTACGGTCGAACCTTACTAATGTCGGAGATTTGTTGGGGTCGAATGAGTAGAAGATTAGTTGCCAATCATCAGAACCCTTTTGAACACCACCCAACTTAGATAGGTCTAGACGGATATTAGGTGTAATCTGGACACTAAACATCCCGCACACTCTCGCGTAAAGCAATCATCGCCGTGAAGTTTAACACCGATACATGGTCATCCTCTCGAAGGGCATAGTCACGCATTATTCGCAACTCTTCAACAGAACACACTTCAGGATTCCACCAACCGTAACGACCTCTATTACGACCCTCTGTCAGACGTACTCCCATCTCATTATATACTGCATCAATAAGTGTAGAGTCTGCGTAAATCTCTTTAGCACGAGGACTATGCGTACGTTTTGTATCTCGTAACAGAGTATTCATCGCGGATCGGAGGCGTTCTTTACAACTAGACATAGTTACACCCCTTGTAGATTGGTTTACTACAGTTGAAGTAGTCCCAAGCGTTAGCACAAGATAGGTACTGCTTATCGCCTTCCATATCGTAACCGTAGTAAGTTCTCTCGTGAGCACTCTCAATCGCTACGATAAGTTCACTGTATCGTGAGAAGGTGTTTCGGATATCCTTCTCATCTACCCATAACACTCGTGGTACGTAATTCTGACGAGATTTTACTTGGTTAAGCATGTGGGTAAGACTAGACTTAGATACTACTTCTGTAATCTTAACAATAGCCCATTCTCCGTAAAAGCTAGCGAAGTCCATCCAAGAATCATTAGAGATAAAATGGTCATCACCTACGTAAAGGAAAGTCTTACCATTTGCACAAGTTACTAAGTGGTCACTAGGTTTTAGAAATTCTCGCATCTCATTTTTAGTCATGCTACTCTCCTTTCAAATCTTTACGGTCTTCTACACACTCTAGGCTGAAATCCCAGAACTCGTCACATGCACAGCCAATATTAAGACGTTCTGCTGCCTCTGCTGTCATGATAGTGGTTAGTTGTGCGGTCTGTTTAAGTTCGCCCCAACAGACATTACGTACTGCCTCGTCCCAACCCTCTTCAGCACGTTCACGGAAGTCTTCTAGGCAAGCATCTGCGTGTTCTTGTGCCTCTTCCTTTGTCGCAAACGTCTCAAACCCAGTTTCAGGGCAATATGCGAAAAATTTATCCATCTTTTCCTCCAGATTAGTCTAATCGATTAACTATTAATTCCATATGAGCCTTGACATCGTCTCGGGTAGCTAACTCTTCTAAGATACGAGCACGAGTTATGTGTAAAGCTGCCCAGAAGGACGCCCCAACTCGGTAAGAATCTGAGATAGAGATTTTACGGTCTACTCTTCCTAACATATCAGTCAAATGGGTGACACTTTTATCTTTAAAACACTCCATCTAATCCCCCTTATGTAGATGTTTCATTGCATGTAAGAATCGGTCTACATGTTCATGTCCGAACTCACGAGCAATATACTCACAGACGATACCACTGTCAAACAGTTTAGTAGGTTCCGGATTATCTTCATCCATATCCGGTTCGTCAATCTCGACTCTCCACATATCCTGCTCTCCCAAGATACACTTGCTTGCAGTTACGATTGTCGCAGCACGTTCCGATAGTAGACGTTCTTCTACTTTATGCCATTTAACCTCTAGTACTGATGCCTGTGCTAGGTACGATGCGTAGGATATAGGATGTAATCTGCCATTATCGCCGAAGAACCAGTAATCAGCATCTAAGATATCTTCCTGAGAGTTCATAACCTCTTTGATTACCCAAGGGGTATTCATGTCGTTGAGGTAGTAGGTAAGGAAGTCTCCCTTCTCATCTACAGTCCATTTAGAAACATCCATCTTACGTCCTACTAGTAAGACTACTTTAGGTTCTATGATAGATGTTTGTAACACTACTTCAGGTTTCATTAGCCCCTCCATTTCAATGCATGGTCGAATCGTTCGCGCTCTTTAGCTCCGAATTCATCTTCGATATACTGACGAACAAACACTAAGTCAACTGTTGCAGAAGATTTAGGTAAGGTCTCTCCAATCTCCTCTGCCTTAACCACTACCAAGTACTCACTAGCAGTTATCGCGGGAAGTTCACAGTTTTCGTACATTACCATATCGTATCCTAGACGAATACCGTCCTCACGAACAGTGATAAACCTAGCTGTAGTACGACGAGGGTCGTAAAATCTGTCCTTATCTGCATGGTATGCAAAATCATTGTCATCCAGTACCTTGTCGATAAACATTCGTACGTAATCTTCCCCGAACTGGGATAAGCTTACTTTAAATTCCTCCGGTAGCTTTAACATTTACCTGCCTCCTTAAGTTTACGTAGCATCTGATTCATGATCTCCGACGTGAGTTCGGTATCTTTGGTAATATCCAAGATACAACGAGCCATTAATCGTGACGGAATATCCTTATCCATAGGTACAGGGAATAATTGCTCACGGAGGTCTTTACTCGGATCAAAACCTGCCTCATCTACTTGAAGATAATCTAACTTATCTAGTCGGTAGACCTTGTATAGGTCTTCTGAAGGTACGGAACCTACATTAGCTTTACGTTCTAGAGGTTTCCCGTACTTAGTCCAAGCATTATCACCTACTGCACGGATAAGTTCGCGGCTATCATGGTCACTACGACGACTACGACGGTTCTCGTCGAAGTAACTCTTCTCATCCTTCGCACAGTAGGTGATAACCCCGTCCATATCTACGAACAAGTATTCATTGAACCTAGCTTCTCTAACCTTTCGATTACCTTCGGGAGAGTTTGACCAGAGACACCCTAAATAGAAGAGACACATTTGTAAAAGTCGACACTCTTCTTTAGTTAGTTTCGTGGTATCCCATTTAGTATTCAATACTGTTAGTTTTGCTACAGGTGTGCCCATAATGACCTCCTATCTATTTCTGACAATGACATTCTTCGCCTTCGATTTGATAGAACCAACCAGTCCCATCACAATCACGACAAGTATCCGCTTTAACGTGTTCAAAGTCAAGCGTTACCGTGCACATACTCATCTTTACAGGTACTTCTTTATATTCAATACCGCGGTGTTTACAGAATAAAGCTAGTTCAGTACGTTCGTGGTGCGAATACAGATTGAATTGCACTACAATACCTTCTCCAAGGTGATGATACTCTCGGTGAGAGATATGTGCAATATCTGGGTGAATACTCCTAATCATCGGATCACCTCTTCAGGGATAAATTCCGCAGCAATGTAGAAGTTCATGTCGGAGTCGTCCCACAAAACAAATACATTACCGAATCCAACCTCTATTAAGGACTCTTCTAAGATAGGGGTGAGTTCATGACCACCTATTTTATTCTTACTTGCGTACATAGCACCGCCCCTACTAGCTAACCTTTCTAGTAGGAGTATAGCATCACTTCGAAGATTACAAGTTACCGCTTCCAAGATAAGGGTAGGACGTTGCCAAACTCTCTTAGCTTTTCCGTTAATACTTGCCGAAAAGCCGTCAATGAATTCTACCTGTAGAACCTCTACGATATCCCAAGCACGGTTACTGTGACTCAGATCTTGGCTGTAATCTGGTAAGAACATCTGACCCTTAGTACCTACTAAAATCTCACCTGCCACTAGGTAACGTTTACCGTTGCGACACACCACTACATGTTTACCTGATACTAGTTCTGATTTTTTCATTTTACTCTCCTTTAGTTACTACTTCGTAGAATGCGCCGTTGTCACTGTTTTCCCAAAGTTTGTTAGCATTGCTGAACAGGACTGGGAACGAATGATACTTCACCTTATCTGCTGACATCTCGTGGATACCTTCCTCAGAGTATAGGATTTCTGTATCGTTGTAAACCGCTCTCTCTAAAGCAGCGAAAAGTTCACTACGTAGTTTGAATTTACCAAGACGGTTTACCACCTTCTCCTCTCTTACCCACAATGAAGTACCTTTAGTCACAAGAGCAGTGTCAACACCATCGTGGAAAACCCCTAAGAAAACTTCCATGATGTCAAATTTAATTTCTGTATCACTACCACCCTTATAGGTCATATCTTCGTTGTAATCGTTGAGTCGAAGGTAACCCTGCTTACCTAGAAGTTTCTTAGGCGTTACAATATAGTTTCTGCCATTACGCAGTCTTACCACGTAAGAGTCTTGTTTCAGTTTTGATAGTTTCATAATCCCTCCTTAGTGAGAATATACAAAGTTTTTCATGAATTCTTCGATAGGTGTTCGGTGAACAAACTCCGATACCACTAACTTGCTGTGGCGTACAATCCCATCTTCTACTTTACGAATGATATCGTACTCGTAGGCTTCTGTAAAGTTTAAATTGCACCCGTTGTATGCCCAAATTTGTCCGGCTTTTGGACGTCGACGCTGTGCGTCTGTTAGTGTTAGATCTTCTTCTGTCTCGAATACTTCACCCAACAGGTGTAGATGCTCTTTTCGGAAGCAGAACTGATTGTGACCGTCGAATGCTGCTGGAGTTGTGACTTTGAAATCGCCCTTCAAAGCATCCTTTGTGACGAAATAGGCAGGTTCTCCGAGGAAATCCTCCACGTACTCCATCTTAACTGGTGCAGACCCCGTACGAGAGACGACTAGTCCGATGTACGGTGACTTTAAAATTTTCGCGTAGATACTTTTCATAGTAAATTGCCCTCCTTTAAATATCGCGCAGGTGGTGTGTACGGAAGATTACATTCTTACTGGAGCTTCCCCATGAGAATGCGATACCCGCTTCAATTAGTGCACTTTTGCTTACGATGTACGCCGGAGCTCCGTTAAGATTGGGTACATACTTAAATTGCAGATAAGTACTATCCCACTTAAAGTCGGTAGTATCCATTGAATTCAGAGGAGTGTCCATGATACGAGACCGAACCTCTGTAACATCTGGTGCATGAGGTTTTTCTACAACTACCTTTTCTTTTGGAGCTTCTACCTGAAAAGCCATCACCTCTTTGAACAGTGCTGTGTCGACCTGTACAGTAGAAGAACATAGGTTAGCCATCCAACCTTTTTGAACCATCTTCATACTTGCCAATTCATTTGTAGCCAACTTACGATGGAAGTATCCAAACTCTTCAGCCTTAAGAGCAATCTCCAACATATTAATCCAAACATTAACACTTAAAGTTACCATTGAATAAACCATAAACAAAAATCCTCCTAGCTATTAATTAACTAGGAGGATTATCATGTATTAACTTCTACCTGTCAAGGCTTTTAAGGTAAGTTTTTGATGTTCTGAGTGAATCTTTCTCATTACCTTATGAACTTCATTCTGTAAGGTACCATCTAACAGAGGTAATCCTACTTCTTCTGCAACCTTCTTATGAGCGCGTTCAATATCACGTAGAGTTGCATACTGAGCCTCTTCAGAAGGTCTTACGAAGAAGGGAGAGTGTGTATGTGGAAGAAGCTTTCCGACTTTCCCACAGCAAGCGTGTCGCTAACCTCTGAAAAAGATAGGATAGACTTTCCACGACCCCATACCTCTGCATTGGTGACAGATTTATGGATACATTTCATATTGTCATCGAAGTCTAGGGTAGTCTCTAGACCGATAGATGGCTCAAGGATGTCAATCGCTTCTACTCCGCTATCTTTCTTGATTTGAAGTTCTCGTACCTCACGGATACCTGTACCTACCTCTTTAACGTAGTTAACGATAACTCGATCCATACCTACAAAAACTTTAGTAGCTTTTGCGATTGTATATTCTGAACCATCATCATACATAAGTACAATTTTAGTCGCGCTCTTTTCTGGGAAACCTTTCTTATTTGTCATATTCATCTCTCCTTCTATTGTATTAAACTTACAAGTACCTTCGAGTTGTACTGTACCTGAGACTTCTATACTACGTACAGGTGCTGCCATCTTAATTTGTAAATCAGAGGACAGTATCCCTTCCAACTCCACCCCTCCTAGGTACACTTTAGCACCTTCTAGAACCTTAACGCTCATACTTCTCCTAGATATCAGAAATCTTACTGACTACAGGTAGTTCAAACTTACCACGAAGGTCACGAGACTTATCCCACACCGCCATACCTGATGATAATCTAGTATCACCTTTAAACGATTTACGTTCGAACTGTAGACGTCCTTCGTTAAACTGAATATGGTGGTCTGGTGCCGAACCTTCAGGGTAGAAACTGATTGAGTCAATTTTCTGAAGCTTCAACACTACCTGTTTACCGTTTGTTGTAAAGTTTACACTGTAGTTTCCGTTCACGACGACATTATCTACACGGTGGAAGTTGTAAGGACGTCCGTTAGCGTAACGAATTACTAGTTTGTTTGTTTTGCGTAGTTGTGTCATCGTGACCTCCTATTATTCTGCAAGCTTTTTCATAATGTTACGACGTACTCGATATGCAAGGTATACACATGATAGCCAAGTAATACCCACAATACCTGTCGTAACGAAATACCCTAGAGCATAGGCAAATACCAACGCCGCTACAATGGTAATACGGATTATCCAATCCATAAAATTGTAACTGAGAGGACGTGTCGCTTGTGTCGCAGCAAACTTCTGAGCCATCTCCTTTATCTTATCGTTACCTCCTGTAGAATCTACAAAAGATAATGCGGCATTCACCAAACCTAGTACCACGAGCCCTAGTACTGTTATTGCAAACACCATCCATAGTGCAAGTGCTAACATCCAAGCCATGTTAGGTACTGTAGCGGCAATCAACATACCACCACCTACGATAAGAGCTAGGGCAGGGTTTGCCATTTTGTGTTTAGAACTGTTACTCATCTTTACTCCTTACTTGATTTCAATTGGATGACGGTCAGCGTATACCTTCTCGCCACGTTTAACATCGAAGTGTACTACATCATACCCTTCAAATGATACGTTACCACATCGTGCAGTAACTTCCTTAGTATCGAATACGAAGGTACGAGATTTAGTAGTCTCATTACCTTTACGTTCCGTTACCGCGTTCTCATAGATTACAAACATCACTCCTCCTTGTCAACAAATCTTGCGATATGGAAGTTTGCAGTGAAACCTCCGGTATCTGAATTAAATACAAAAGATTCTTGAGAGTTAAACAGGTCTGCAATCTCCCAACCATCTTCCAATAGCTCGGGGTATAGGAATGCGAAGCTATCTCTCACACACTTTATCTTAGTCTCTTTACAGTAGCTGTATTGGTTTTTACTGAAAGAGATATCCATCTTCTTGATCTCTTTCTTCTTACCTATAAGCTCTATATTACGGAAGGTTGCCTCGACACCTCCTGTATGAGAACCCATCAAAGCACTCATCAACACTTCTCGTGGCAGTCGTAACTCTACGGTAGCACTACGAGAATCTTCATCACGTAGAGTAATAGCAACCACATTATTCTCTTGAGAGTCATAACGCGTACCGATACCCAACTCTACCGTAGTTTTAAATTCACTCATATTACCTCCCATCTAAAGGTTCCATTCGTCCTGTCAAGAAATCGATGATATCTCCTCGATCTAGGAACTTCTCTTCGACCATCTCGACCCAAACTGAATTATGAAGGAAGTTTTCTCGGATGTAAACCCCTAATTCTATTCCATAGTAGAAGCCGACTTTATCCGATACTTCCTCTACCGACCAATCCATACGTGTCAAGAAATCATCCATCACGTCGTAGAAGTAATCCTCATCATCATCTTCAAGACCTGAGAAGATATTAAGAAGTTCTTCAGGGATACCGTTAAACTTCATCTCATCTACACGATCCCATAACCAAGATTTCAACACCTCTTGAATATTACCTACAAGAACTACGTGCTTGTAATTCTTGAACTCTTGTGAAGATTTGACTTTAGGGAAGTCTCGTAAAATACACTCCCCTTGGGTCACCACTGCACGTTCACTCTTATGACTGAATAACATCTCAGCTAGGTGATAAGCTAAGTTGTCTAACTCTTTACGTGTCATAATATCTCCTAGTGACTTCGGATCAGGTCAGTGATAAATGTATGGATACTTTCTTTCATAGGGTACATACGAGTACCCTTACAAGGACGGAACAGCACTTGGTCATTCTCCCAATCTACCCCATCAATAACATAAGAGTGTACATGCTCTTGTTCTTTTGGAGTATTCTCACGTTGCATGTGGAAGTGGTCAATCCACACCGAACCTTTTTTCAGTTTTGAGATACGTTCCCACAGTCGACGTAGTTCTGCATCTCCGATCTTCAGACTGTCGAAGTATTTTGTATCGTAATGACTTGCCACGATAGTGACGTAGGTTCCCGCCTTAATCTCCTCTTGCATATACTCATCAATAAAGTCGATTTTAGCCTTACCTAGTACTACACCTTGTCCAAATCGGTCAGCACGAGGTTCTGTGCCGCGTACAAAAGCCCATAGCCCGTCTTCTTGTGCAAGAATCGCCGCTCTTACTTGGTCTTTAGTGAATTCCATTTTAGTACCTCGCTAGTATATGTTTAACTTCTGACAACTTTCGGTTTTCTATCACCGGAGTGAAGTTGTTCGTACGGTCACGCAATAAGATATCGTATTTCATATCTGAGTACGTCCAAGGGCATAAGCATAACATGGACAGTTTCATTTTGCTACGACTTACTGCGTAGATATTAGGTGAATCGTTAGCCGCTTGATCTTCGATACCTTCATACGACATACTTTCCAAGTCTTGTACCTTGTTGAACATTACCGGACGTCCTGCTGGAGTGGTCAAGTAAGTATTCATGCATTGAAACGTCACCATGTGATAGATACGCAGCCACATTTTCTTCTTAAGCAACCATACCACCCCGCCATTAGACATACTGTGGTATGCCAGTTCAACACCTACAGGTTTAGCATACCCTAGGTCTAAATTATTAATACGCATTAGTCTCTATCTCCTAAAACTACAGCAATCATTGCTGCAATAAATCGAATAGCATGGTAGCCACACCAAGCTAGCCCTCCGATGACAATAAGTGCCAGTACCAATCCTATCCAAAGAAATGTTTCCATGTTAACCTCCTTTCGTTATCAGATGTAGTAATCTTATCAACTAGACTTCTTTTGTCAATAGAAAAAGGACGAATCTTTCGACCCGTCCTTAGCTTTTATCCAGATTATTCAGCTAGGTTGAAGTATTTCCAATCTACTGTGTTCTCGTCATCAACGAATTCGAAGATTTCAGACCAGTTAGAGTTAGTATCTGAGTCATCTGCTAGGTCGATTAGAGATTCTTCGATACATGATGCTAGTTCCTCCATCGGTAGGTTGCGTGATGCTTTACGAGACGCCTTACCTACTAGTAGTGCACGGGTACCGATAGTGTCAACGTTAACTACTTTACCTTTCACTGTGTAGCTTAGTTTGTGAGGTACGTAGAAGTCCGCTTGAACCTTAACCTTGTCGTAATCGATACTTACTAGACGATATTTGCCGCTATCTAGGTACTGTTGTACTACCTTTGAAGGGAAGCCTTCGACTACTAGGATTGGAATCTCACCATTTCGACCTTTTGCAGTCTGACCTTTTGCAATCTCACGTACGCTGAAGTCTAGACCTAAGTAGCGGCTTAATGCCTGTGCAGAGACCATCGAACCGCCCCATGCTGCAACTTGCTGGTTACGTAGTAGGTTGATATCTAGTTTAACCGGAGCATCATCAGACCCCCAGAGCTTCGCAAAGAAACCTACCTTCTGACCTTCAGGTTTGTAGTTCACTGGGATAAGTAGGTTCAGAGGTTCTACGTGTAACGGTGTAATCACTCGGATACGCTTCTCGTTAACCTTCTTAGGCATCAGGAACTTCGAGTAAAGTCGTAGTACGTCTTCTTGTACAATACCTGCTGTGAACTGTTTAGTGTTCATACCATCTAGGTTTGCTACCGAACCACCTGACGGAAATAGTTCTAGACTTGCTTCCGACATCTCTGTACCACAGAATGCGTCGATATCTGTACCAATACCAAAGTATGTACCAGTCTCACTACCTGTACCTACTCGTACGGTTTTTGCTTGTGCTGTAACTGCCGTCACTGACATTACCAAGATTGCTGCCATCGCGGTTAGGCGTTTAGTTACTGTTTTCATTTAAAGTTCCTCCTTCTTTAGATGATTAAAACGGTGAGTTGCTAGTCGAGTACGAAGACTCTTGGTAACCTTGGTCATCTGATGAACCCAAAGTACCGATACCCATCACCAAACCTGCTACTACTGTAAGACCTAGTACTGTTGCAAGTACAATTGTCATGATCTTAGTAGAACCGTGCATTTCCTTTTTCTCTTTCTTAGCCATTACGATTCCTCCTGTCCGTATTGATATTTAAGTTGTTCGAAGCTGATTTCTTCGCCGTATCTGTGGTATATATTACAGGTTTTATTTTGCATGTCAACCACTAATCGTACATATTTACAAGCCGTGTTCTTCCACCATACCCAATCTCCATTAGATATGTGCTTATAGAAGAAATCTAATACCTCATTTACAGGGTATCTATTCGCTTCTGAAGGAAGAGTATCATGCATTACGTGTGCACGACCATCTCTAGTATCTACAGTGAAAGATACTATACGTTTTTCAGAAGTCTTGAGTGTCTCCACTATTTCGGTAAGAGATGCCCACCTACATACTGCACCTTTCATAGTACCTCCTACGAGAATTCTGATACTGTCTCTAGTTCCGCCATTGCGTGACAGTAACGCTCTTCGATAGCATCAAACGCTTCAAGTGACAGCATATCAGAGATAGTGTTGTTGTCAAACGCTTTAGCTAGACGAGATGCAGTTGCTGCAAACTTCTCCATAGACTCAAACATCTTGATCTCTTGCTCAAACTCTTCATTCGCATTCTGCATTTCTCGGATCACAGAATCATTCTTGTTAGATGCAGCCTGTAGTTTGGTGAACATATTCTTCTTACGTGCGTAGAAGCGGTCTTTTGTCGGGTCAGTTTGATCCAATTCATGCTTAAGCTTGTTTAGGTCACCTACCAAGATAGCTCTGTCGGAAATAGCTGCCTGTACTTCTTCTTTCTTCGTAATCAGGATACGTTTTAGTGTGATGATTGCGTTCTCTCGCGCTTCCTTGATACGTTGTTCAATAATCCAGTTATGAACTTTCTCCGCGATAATAGAATCCAAACCTCGCATATGTCGGATAGCCATGATACCTGTAAAGCCGAACAACACGGTAACTACGATTACAAAGATACCTTGGATTACCTGAAGAACGATCATACCTGCGAAGGCTAGAATCGCTAGAAGGATACCTACGAAAAACACATTACGGATAGTGTTTGTGAAGGTTTTATCCTGTTGAGAAGTAAGCTCTTCAATCTTACTCTTCGTTTCGTTTTTGATGTTCTTAAAATCAGTTGCTGCTGTCATATTGATTCTCCTGTCTGGTTAATATACTGAGTATTCTACATAAAGATTTACTCATGTCAATACTAGTCATCTAAAATTTCGTATTTTAGGTAACGACCGCCACTTAGTTCATACGCATGTGCTACCCAGATTTCCATATCCTCTCGGGACATCTCAGGATGGTCAGATTCCCAGACCTCTCCTGTATCGTTATGAGATGTACGTAACCTTGCCACCCTAGCCTCCTAAGACTTTCTTAGCTTCTTCTACGGACTTCACAAGGTTGGTGTGAGTCTTACTCAGTGCGTTGTGACGGTTTTGCATCTCGATGTACATGTTTGCTAACTCATAAGGAGTCTTATCACGTACTAGCTTCTCTGCACGACGTAGGTCTATACCTTCTTGGAAATCTATCTTACGTTCTGCTAGGTCGAATACATCTTTAGGTAGTTTACGTACCTTGTCGATGGTCGGGTGTTTGAACGTACCGAAACAAATCACATCTTGAGCGCGAACAAAACCGATAACTTCACTACCTTTTACCTTATCATGGGAATCTAATGCCAACGGTGCTACCCATTTACCTTTGAACTTTTCGCAAAGATACTCTACTAAGAAATTCCATTGGTCTTCTGTGAAATCTTCACGAATTACGTAGTCTCCGTGGATAAACTCAAATGTATCTGAAATCTTCATCGTACTCTCCTTTGATTTTCCTTTCTTCGAACCTTCATCCTACTGCCCCATCGCAATAGTTTCTTCCATCTGCTCTAGAGACTTCACAATCTCACGAGCCTCGTCTGCGGTAAGTTCCACTGCACAAGGAATCTTCATTACTGGAACCTCACCTTCCGGTTGCATTTTAGTGAATACCTCACACATAAGCGGAGTTGGGTCATTATCCCAATTTACACCGCCATCATGTGTTGTTTGTGGACGCTCAATACCATGAACTACTTTACGAATTGCCATACTACCTCCAAATCTTCTGAATGTATGTCTGTCGACGGTCTGTCAACTTACTCGGGACATGCTTGATACCTGTCTCTTCTTCTACCAACTCCACTCGGAAGGTACGCGTCTTTACTGCGATAACTGAGCTATGCCAACGTACACCTAAAGCAGAAGTCACCAGTATAAAACATGCTACTAATTGGACATAACCACCTAAGAACATCAAAAATTCCATAACACTCCTCCTTATAGAAAAAATACCGCACCCGTTATGGATGCGGAGTAGAATAGATATTACAGTGTATTCTGAATATCGTCAATACATTTTTGAACTTTCTTAGCTACCGTTTCTGTCTTCCAACGAGAATCTACGCGAAGGTGAAGAAGTTTGGCTAGGATTCTTACATATCTGTCGTATGTACTCTCTGCGAAACTCGTAACAAAAGCACCCTCTACGATACTGTCGAAAGACCCGTCATTATCTCTTAAGAAGTTTTTGTACACCTGAACGTTGGAAAATTTCTCACTGTCTATAGCTTCTACGGGGATTACCACGTACGCTCCAGAATCATCAACCTGAACCTCCAGAGAAGTGTTACCTGCAAACATTGTCTGGACTCTTGGAGCCGTTTCTTGTACCGCTTTCTCCACCAACTCGACCTTATCAGGCGCTTCTACCTCGGCTACTGCCGCATTGATATCTTTTTCGAACTGTTCGAAAGTCTCAGGATCCATCGTATTACGTGCGTATTCGATAGAGAGTTTATGTATCATCTCATCGAAGTCCATGTCGTAATACTCACAATCGTCGATCACATTCTGGATAGCCTCTTTCGCGTAATGTTCTGCGGTAAAACCTTTACGGTCTTCTTCTTGCTGACGTTTCTCACGGATCTCTTGACGCTTTTTAAGACGCTCTTTAACCTCATCAGCTTGAAAGAAGAACTCTTTCCCGTCTAGTACTCGTTCAATCTCTTCTTCGGTCATGAAATCTTTGTAGAAGGTCTCTAAAAAGATACGTGCCTGATGGTTAGCTGCTACTCCGAAATCTTCCATCTGATTAGATGCACCACTATACCCCGTCTGTGAAGTATGGATCATCATAGACCCTAATGGCATTACCTCGTGAGTATCACACATCAAAAAGATTGCACTACCTGCTGAAGCTGCGGTTCCTTCCAAGATTCCGTGAAACTGTGCAGGACTTTTTTGAAGCTCTCCGTGCAATACTGCAAGGGTATCTAACCTACCTCCGAAAGAGTTTACGTGGAAGTTTACGAGGTCGTTTTTAGAATTAGCCTTACGGATGTAATACAGCTCTTCGTGCCACTCACTAGGTTTAGAGATATCACGGTCAAACATGATATCAATTTCCAGTGCACGAGGATTCTCTAGAGTTCGTGTTGCTGCGTACGGTACTGTGTCTGACATTAGACCTCCTTATAAATTACGTTGTTTTCTATGTTCTTTGAAGTATTGAATATCTTCCAGAAGCTTAGGTAGTCTGTCTAACAATACTTCATCTGTTAGATTTCTCATCCCCTTTTCAATACGGTCTTTATCACTTTCCATAGTGTTGCATGAGAAATCGTTCAAGTCGTCATCCTTACCTTCTATAATAAGGTGGATATCCTGTGCCTGATTTTCGATACTTTCTAAGAACAACTTCTCTACCATAGTTAATCCTCCCATCAGATAAGACCCTCTGATTGGAGTTCCTTAAGGGTTACTAGGCGTTCTAGTTCCGTCAAAGATAACTCCTCGATTTGGTTCTCCGACATACCTACCTTCTTCGCTCGTTTAAGTAACGCAACTTTATCCAATACGATGTTAGGGGAACCTACTGTTACTCGGTATGATTTAGTGTCCATGTGTTTCTCCTTCTGCTTAGTTAGTAAGAGGAGTGTACTCACGGACACTCCATAAGTCAAGGTTTAAAAGTTTTCTTCTACAAACGCTGCTACACGAGAACGTTGTACTTCCCCTAAACGAACTACCTTAGCGAAAGGTTGTCCGTGGAACTTCTCAGTAGCGTAAGTAAGACCTGAAGAACGCGGACTGATGTAGTCGTTGTCAATCTGACCTAAGTTACCCATGATGATTACTTTACAGTACTCACCTGCACGAGACAGTACCGTCTTAGCTTGGGATGGTGTAAGGTTCTGGAACTCATCGATAACCAAGTACGTATGGTTGATTGAACGACCGCGCATAAAACCTAAGTTCTTGAAGAAGATAAACGCATCTTCATTATCAGGACTCATACATACTGAGTGTTCCGGAGAGAACTTCTTGTTCTTAGAATCACGAGCGATAATCTTCATGTTATCGTTACATGCCTCAAGCCAAGGTGCCATCTTCTCAGCTTCACCACCTTTAAGGTAACCGATCTCCTTGAACTGAGTATCGTTACTACGAGAGAACACAATCTCTTGCATACGGTAAGATTTCTTCTTACCTTTAACAATCTCGGTACCACCTGCCATAGCCATAAGGGTCTTACCTGTACCTGCCGCACCGTCAATAATAACGATATCTACCTCTTGGTCTAGGATAGCATCCAAGGTGATGGCTTGTAGAATGTCTTTAGGTCGGATACCTGCCGCATTACGTCGCATCAAACTGTCTACATTGTGGAAAGTAAAGATCGCATACTCTTCACAATCGGATTGCCCTTCAAGACGCGCAGCGATACCCTCTTCCTCGTTAAGAAGCCAATCGTTTATACCGATATCCTGCTCTACCTCTTCAAGTAGGTCTGCTACACACTCTGCAAGGATATGTGTCTCTCCGCAAGATTTAGCTACTACACTATCTTTAGGGAGACTTTCCAACCATTTAGGTGGAAGTTCTACGTAGCCTTGAGGGAGTAAGTCAGGGTCTTCTACGATGATATCGCTATTAAATTCCTGAACATTTTTAACACCTACTCCGATAGCCTTAAGTCGCATACAGACATCATTAGATACCAGTACTACTTGGTCACCGAAGTTATCTTGTAGTCGGAACGTGTTATTGATGATATGGTCATCATTACACGTAGGTTCGATGAATTGTTCCTCTTCCTTCTTCAGAGTTTGAAGGATGTACAACTTACCGCCCGTTGGTAGGTCAACACCTTCATTGATTGGATCTTTACTACCGATTAGCTCGTCTAGTTGACGAATTGCTGCACGGGCATCTCTTGCTATGTCGCGGTCAGAGCTCTTCTGATGGTCGAGCTCCTCTAAAACGGTTAACGGAATGCATACATCGTTCTCTTCAAACTTAAGTACAGCTTGAGGATCATTCAGCAACACGTTCGTATCTACAACATACTTTTTCAACATAAGGTTCCTCCTTATTAACGGTATTTGACCCAGTTCTTTTTGTTACGTGGAGATGCTAGTTCAATTCTCCACATAGGATTTGCGTAATCTGCAAGCCACGGAACTTGCGTAGCCCACAGAATACCAATCCACAATTTAAGCTTCTTTTTCATTATGCCTCATTGTTACTTGCTTTGCCATTATCAACGATCGGTGGCGGTACTAGTGAAACTTTTGCTGATGGATTACGGTAACCCAATACGCGGCTTACATCAAACATACGTTCGTTTACTGCATTAGACTGATTACCACCAATCACACGGATCTGTTTCTTATCTTTTGTGATACCTGTTACGAATCCGACGTGACCACCTTTTCCGCGAGAAAATACCACGATTGCTCCTAACATAGGGCGATCAAGTTCGTCCCCATAATCAAGATAATTTCTAGCCCACGCTGTACGGGCGGAGCGGATACCACTGCGTTCAATCCATGCAGAAACTGCACCTGAACACCACGGAGTTTCATCATCTTTAATACCTCCTAATTTTGCATCTTTCCAGATTTGTAAGACATTGAAGTTATGGTCTTCACCTTCGATCTCTGCAACAGCATAGTCATGTAGTGCCTCTACTAACCACCAAGGTAGGTTTTGACCGAAGTGTTCTACGTACTTGATAAGAGCTTTCTTTGCTACGGTCTCTTGGAAGATACCACTACATACAGTACCATTATCAGAGTTGTAAGGTGCTACCTGTTTTACTACAGCCTTTGTACCATTACCATAGATACCATCTACCCCATTAGTATCATAACCTAACGATACTAGGTGTTGTTGCATCATACGGACATCTTCATTACTTTGCCCATATTTGATCGTGTTACGCGTCATTAAACTTTCTCCTTGACGATATCGTTGAAACTTACCTGAAGGTCGTACCCGCTCTTAAAGAGTCGGCGGTTATTGTGCTGGTATATGCGTTCACCGTCGACTTTAATCACCCAGAACTTCTCATCAACACCTTCTCCACAAGTATCTCCTTCTTTTAACTCATCCTTCAAGAACTGCAACTGTTCTTCTGACAGATGTGTAGGTTCTAGTACTAGGAACTGTACTAAAGGGTTCTTACGTGACACTTCACAGAAACAAACTTCCAAGTTGTCGAAATTTTGAGAATCTAAGATGTCCATTTGTGCCAGTTCGGCTTTACGACGTTCCACCTGTTCAACAATAAACTGGATAGGTGTATCGGTAATCCCTTTAAGAGTAGCCCATGTGGAGAGGATTCTGTAAGTGATGTCTTTACACCCTCTTTCCTGAAGCTTGGACTTATTAGCACTTCCAAACCTACTATTCCATTTACCGGAATAGGCAACCATACCACTATCTAAGATCTGCTCTTTACCGTACGTAGATACAAAAGGGAAGTGCAGGTTTACATACTCTCTTAGACAATCTGGGAATCTTGATGGGTCGAAGAATTGGTCATCCTCATATCCCACCGTCGCAGACTTAGTGCCTAGTTGTAAAATGATTTCGTATTGGTCGCTCATAAATCCTCCTATTTAATTGGGTACCTTTTCAAGATACCCACTCATTATTAATAAGTCAACTATTTTGTCAGAACTTCTACCGTCTCTGTATAACCGCCTAGATGTTGCTCTCCTGAGAACACTTGAGGGATTGTGCGCATACCTAATTTCTCAAACTCCTCTGGGTACAAGTCTACATCTACTACCTCATAGCTGATGAAATGTTTCTCCAAGAAGGTTTTCAACTTCGTACAGTATGAACACCACTGTGCACTATATACCTTCAAGGTGTTCTCTGGACGGTACGTGACCTCTGTAGGGGTATTATCGATACGTGCCATCTGATACTTACCATAGTCGATGTTACCTTTTAGAGGGTCGTGAGAGTAGTCTGTTACGCGTTCTTCGAAGAAGTTAGTGTGCTTCTTACCAGACAATACCCAATCCATCCAAGGTAGAGGGTTTTCAGTCTCTTCGTAAAGCGGCTTCCAACCCATCTGTCTCATACGCAGGTTTGCTAGGTACTTAATGTAGTCCTTCATATCCTGCTTGGTCATATCCTCTTGGTCACCGATTTCATAAGCTAGGTCGATGAACAGATATTCTGCTTCGACAAACGCCTTAGTGATCTTCTTCACATAAGCGATGATTTCTAATTTGTCTTCTTTCTTGAAATTCTCAAGCTCCATCAAGAAGATTCGCATGTTGTTCGCTACATGTTCTTCCTCGTCCCTTAAGCTCCACTCGTTGACTTTATTAGTACCTTGCATCAGACCTACACGACGAAGATTTAACATACTTGCAAAGGCTCCGAACAGACAGATACCTTCTGCTAGGAATAGACGTGCAAGAGTCTTCATGAAACCTTTCTTAGTCGAAGGATCCGTATCAGCACCACCGTACATCACATCAAGTTTACCTTGCATCTGTTCATACTGCATGAACTCCCCCCATGTAGTTTCTGGGAAGTCTAGAGCTTCTACCGCAGCAGCGTATGCACGTTGGTGAGTCGACTCTCGTGCAGCAGCTACCATGAACCAGTTACGTACTTCGTTATTACCTACATGAGGAAGTAGTTGGCAATACAATTCACCTGCCGCCACGTCAAGTTGGGTGAATAGGTTCAAAACTTTTGTTAAGATTGCTTTGTTAACTTCGTGACTTACGTTATCTGTCTTCAATCCATCTTTAGAGTGGTACTGTTTGATATCATCACTGAAATCCAACTGGTGTGTTGACCAGTATAAATCAATCTCATGACGTTCCGCAGCTTCCATTAGAAAAGGATATTTGAAAGGGCGGTAAACTTTGGTCTGGTCAAAAATACTGGTATTATCTATCTTTGTTGTCAATTTAATTCCTCCAATCTGTTTATAAGTGTGCTTTGATACTTTCTCAATCCACGTACATTCTCTTCTGTATCTTGAAGGTTTATGAAATGTTCGCACCTAGAGATTTTAGCTTCTAACCACATTATTTCTGCTGTTATTAGGTTATCCGTGTCTCCTAACCATACCGCCTTATTGTCTATCGATATGTCCACACGATACCTATTAGTCTTATAGTCAGGGTTTTCACTTACCCCGAAAGGGAGTTCATTAGCGTTTCGGACAGCACCAACTACAAAACCATTTGTTCTTTTATCCACCATGAGGCAAGTATCTGGACTGTATACTTTAGAAGGATTTAGGATATCTTTATCGATAACAAAGCCCTTCTTAAACCTAGGTCTTACCCATTTTTCAAAATTAGAGAAAAGTAACCATTCATCGCAAACAGTAGTACCTATGTATGCAGGATGGGTTTCTAAGAACTTCTCTGAATAACACCTCTTAAGGAGACCCCTCCAACAATCATATATAGGACATGTCCAGTACGGTTTTCCTTTACCTCCGGTAGCCACGGAGTAGGTGGCATCGTTAATACCTACTCCGTATATTGGTTTCCTAGGTCTGCCCATTAGCCCTCACAACTCAAACACCCGCCGTCATCTTCTTGATAGTTCGGTTTGACGTTTACCGCGTTCAATGGCTTCTGTGTGCCATCTCCTACTGAAGCTTTAACTTTACTGCTAGTGCGGTAGTAGTACAGACCTTTCAGACCTTTAATCCATGCTAGGTGGTGCAAATCACTCACTTCCTGCGCGGTTGCATCCGGACGGATAGCCAAGTTTACACTCTGACCTTGACAGATGTGCTTCTGTCGGATAGCTGCATGTTCGATAACCCAACGTTGGTCAATCTCTGAAGCGGTTTTGTAAACCTTCTTCTCATGCTCTGTCAACCAGTCTAGGTGTTGCACGGAACCGTCATGTGTCACGATACTGTTCCATTGTGCATCTTTCCAAGTTTGGTTTTTACCTGATGCTTCTGCGAAATCATCCATCAAACGTTCGAAGTGTTTGTTCTTGATTAGGAACGAACCTGAACGTCCTTGTGCTGTGAACGCGATACCTGCAAAAGGTTCGATACTCGGACTGACATTAACCAAGGAACTAGAACTTGCATTCGGTGCGATAGCCATCAAGTGAGAGTTACGCATACCTGAACCTCGGCAGTCCGGAGCTTCTCCTCGCTCTTTACCCAGTACCATCGAACTACCTACTGCACGATTCTTGATAGTACGGTAAATGGTATTGTTAAGTTGTACCGCACTGTTAAAACCGCCGGACTCGAAAGCTAGACCCTTACGCTGAAGGTACGATGCAAAACCTAGAGTACCTAGCCCGATAGCGCGTTCCACAGTAGCTGAGTAAATCGCACGATGGATGTCATCCGGAGCTAACGCAATGAAGTATTCAAGTACGTTATCTAAGAAACGGACAAGGTCTTCAACCAGAGTAGTATCTTTCCATTCATCGAACTTGTCAAGGTTCAAAGAGGACAGGCAACATACCGCGGTACGATCTTCATCAGTCATCAACTGAATTTCATTACAAAGGTTCGACTGGACTACATGGTAATTCGGGTTAGTAATCCACGAAGGGATATTGTTATTAACCGTATCGATAAACTCAATGTAAGGTTCGCCTGTATCTTTACGTACCTCAAGAATCTTCAACCACACCTCACGGGCATCTAAGAATCGTCCTGTTGCACCATGCTTAGGGTCTACTAGTTCATATTGCTCACCGTTCTCTACCTTACGCATGAACTCGTCAGTAATGTTCACACCGTTATTCAGGTTGAAACATTTGAAGTTAGGATCGCCGCCTACTGGGTTACGCATCTCGATAAAGCTAAGTATCTCCGGATGGTCAATCGGAAGATATGCCGCGTAACTACCTCGACGTGTCTCCCCTTGCTTGTAAGCTTTAGCATCTGCATCATAAGTACGCATATGAGCCATAACGCCTGTAGATTTCTCATCCACAGAACGCATACCTGCATACATACCTACACCGCCGCCGTTCATCGATAACCAACGACACTCTGAACTTGCATCTACCAATCCGCGACGAGTGTCAGGGATAAACGATAGGAAACAAGAGATAGGAAGTCCTTCCGGTTTGACAGAGTACTGTAGATATTGTTGTACATCTTCGAAGGCTAGACCTTCAGGATATACATGAGCTATCGCATTAGACAATACCGGAGAAGCGAACGTAAAATGTTGTAACGATACTGCGTCATAGATGCGTTGTGCCAGTTCTAGGTCACCGAAAGAGAAACATGTCGCTGCTCGTGCAAAACTCTCTTGAGGGGATTTCTCCCCCTCCTTCTTGTAAAAGCCTTTCTTAGTGAGCATAGCGTATCCCTGTTCTGGGATAATACGGTCACGGTCGTAATCGATCTCGATACCTAGGTATTTAGTTTTCTGTGACAATTATTCTTCCTCCTGTTCTTCTTGTTCTAAAGCCTGTCGTAGTACTAAGTTCTCTTTTAGTAACATCTCTTCTCGTACAGTAAGAGGAGGACTAAGTTCATCGATAAAACGGGTATTCGTCGTCCTACCATCAGCGTATACAACTTCTACCGAAACTAAGAAAGAACCTTTACCTGAATCCTCTCGGTATTCCGGTTCCTCTCCTTCTGCACCTTCATTTACGTTGTAGTAGTGTTTTACTGGGCTCTTTCTTAGAGCATATTTTCCTGTTACCACTACATTTACTAACCCTCGGCTTGCAGTATCCATAGCTACTAAAGTCCCTTGTTCAGGGATTTGACTAGTATCTCCTGTAAAGATTGCGTTGTACATATCTTTAGGAAAATCGTACATATCTTGAATCGACATAATATCTCCTTATTCTAGTGGTGAACCATCTTCGTCACATAGTCGCATATTCTCACCTACAGGTTTGGTAGGTACACCTTTATCAGAAAGCTCCTCATAAGAGAACGTAATCCACTGACCAATCAATTCTTTTTGCATCTCAAATGCGCGTTCTTCTGCGGTACCTTTCATTTTACATTTGAATTTAGCACCTTCTAGGGCATCACAAGCTTGTACGTGAAGAACCCCCTGTCCAGACTTATCCTTGGTCACATCTAAAACCTTAGCCTCAGAATCATAACGAGGTTTCGACTTAGCCGCGTTAGTAGATCGTTTACCGAATTCGTAGATACCTTGTGTTTCGTAGTGAACAAGACCTTCATAACCTAGTTCGACATACTTATCTAACAGTTCCATACGTTCTTCGTGTGATGTCGTATACATTACCTCGCAGAACTGGATTACATCTTTCATACCGTTCTCGGCTACGAAATCCACCAAGGTATTCATATCTTCTGTAAGACGTTTCTCAAAAACCTTACCAGTGGTGTTAGGGATATCGAATACGTGGAACTGAAGTTTCGCTGCATCTTCGTTAGGGTTGTAACCTAAGTACTCCACTGCATCATTAAGAGAGTCGATACCAGTGTCTTTTGCCTTTAAGGTTTCTCCTGTCTTAGCCGCAGTAAGATTGATCTTACGGTCACGAGCAATCTTAAGGATCTCCTTCTCAGTCTTTACAGGTTTCAACCATGCAGAACGGATACGTTGTAACGACAGACCGTGTGCATAAACTTCAGCATCAAAAGTGCCTAGTCCTGCCTCTTGTAATTTCTCAACTGCCTCTGTAAGATGCGCAACTTTTATATCTTCTGCACGACCGATCTTCGAGTATAAAGTACCGTCCAGTACACATGCACGACTACCGTTTTTCTTAACAGAAGTGATAAGGTCTGGAGACATCTTACTGAAACGATCTTTGTAGTTAGTGATCTTACGAGGCTCTTTACAAGAGTCTGCAAACTCATGGGCATCATGAGCACTTGTACGATAATGTCGGTTGTCTATTTGAGATTTGTACATAGCTTGTAGTTCCACTACCGCCTGTTCTTCAGCAGTAGTTTCATTAGAACGTCCTAGGTTTTTAGGTTCTGCCACGTAACTGTGTTTAGTTTGTGCACCGCCAAGTTCTCCGTGCTGACAAGTCACTACTGCACCTACTACCCATGCTTCCCATACCTGCATTCGTTTGGTTGCCGCGCTTACTTTGTACAAAGTTGTATGATTCTTAAACATTTATTTCCTCCAATTGAAGAGCTAGTTAGCCTAGCTCCATTTCATCCAAATCAGTAATGTACGGTGCATTCTCGTACATAGGGTCGCCTTTCTTATCCAAATCTCTTCGCATCTTGTATTCTTGTGCGTTTACTGGATCATCCTCTGTAGGAGAGAATACGATAGCTACTGGCTCGGGAGTAGTATCCCAGTGGTCAAAAGTTTCGTAGTTATTCTCCACTTCTTTACTCATCGGAACCTCCGCGTTTCTTCTTGTTACCGATCGTTGAAATATCAATAAGATTATCTTCCGATACAAAACGTTCGATATTATCCGCTTGAAGGACATTAACTGCAAGGTATACCTGACTCATAGGGTGGATTTTATCTTTATCCGGTACAGGTTTTCCGTTCTCATCGATTTTAGTAGCCTTTCTTACATCACCGGAATACACGCGAGTTTTATAAGCTTTAGTCGGGAACTTAGTACTTCGGATTAAGAAGTCATCTTCTACAGAATAGTTATTGTCATACATTGAACTACGTACGTCAAGTCCTAAATAGAACAAAACACGAGGAATACATACCTCACCTTCTGGCATGAAAAGCTCCGGATTGCTTTCTGCTACTTCGATAACCTTGTGCTCTGTAACTGAACCTGTCAGTTTACGATCATAAAAATCTCTCATTATTTCTCCTTTGAAACTATTAGTACTTCCACCGTAGGGGCGTCACTTTTGAATGATGAACAGTTAGAGTAATCACGATCCATGTAAAGTACCTCATACTTATCTTCATTCTCTTCACACCAATCAATAAGCCACTGATTAGTCTTACCTCTGTTACGGAATACGTTCGAATAAACAACCTTGGCACCTTTCTCGCGCATCTGATCCATAAGATTCAATAGGATCATATCTTGCTGTACTGTCCAAGTATCCGTGTAGTGTGTCGTCGTCGTTGTATATGGTGGGTCAATATACACCACCACATCAGTCATGACTTCGAACTTCTTCAACATCTTACGCATGAAGTTAGCAAAGGAGAGGTTATACCAAAGGAAATCTTTACTAAGGTTGCTGTGTCGGAACATACGTTCTATGTCATAACGCTGACGCTTGCCGTGAGTAATGTTACACTCACCTTTCTTGTTGAATCGGATAGAGTTCGAATGAGACCTCATCATGATAAGGTACAACAAATCCATTCGAGTGATATCCTTGTTGAAATCTGCCTTAAGACGGTCAAAATCTTCTCTAGAATCTTCGTACTGTTTATTAACCTCGTACGTACTCATAATCCAATCTACATTGGTAAGATTTTTATGAAGGTTCACCATCTCCGTCTGAATATCATTAAGATGGTATTCATCGAACATTATCCGGTCTTCACAGTTTATTGCTACTGTTGCTGTCCCTACAAAAGGCTCGATCAGTATGCTTCGCTCTGTTTCTAGATGGGGCGCGATATCGTTGAACAACTCGCGCTTATTCCCACTCAAGTACAGTGCACTCTGAATAACTTCTTTCACTATTCCTCCTTTCGATATAAATTTACATACACATCATCACTTAGATGTGCAGTCCCTGTTAGTCCTAGTCGGTCAGCGATAGGTGTGAAGTCTATGAAGGTATCTCCTACAAAACCTTTACCATTACCGACAACCGACCAATGGAACTCTGTTACATCCTTATCATAGATAAATGCTTCATAGATGGATTTACCACCTACGACCCATATATCGCAGTTAGAGTTACGTAGACTGTACACCTTTGCCGCGGTCTTGGCAGCATCGATACCACTTACGTAAATCACATCTAACTCCGGTTGTAGGTACTTAGTCCATAAGACGGGATCAGAAGTAATTACAATATTCTTACGACCTTTGAACCCGTTAGACATCCCGTAACTCTGTAGACTTTTGAAAGTATTATGCCCCATGATAACCGGACATCCCATGGTCATCGCTTGGAAGTACTTTAAATCTTCTGGGAAATGCCACGGCAATTTATTATCTAGTCCCGCGCATCCGTATGAATCTGTCGCGGCTATCATCTTGAACATAAAACCTCCTATGCAATTAGTTCAAATTCAATCTTCGGTTGTGGTACACCTTTGTAACCTTTAACATTAATATACTCACGGGCATGGTCTTCCATATCCATAAGGTCTGTGTAGTCGTTAACCCAGTCCGCGATATTGAACGTCGGTTTTGCGCTTAGGTCAGGAGAACGTGACAGTAACTCTTCCACACCTTCTAGATGCGGTTCGTAGATATGCACATTGTTCATGATATGCATAGCCGTACCGCCCTCCATTTTCGCAATCTTCGCACCGAACATACCTAAAAAGTATACTTGCAATGCGTTAAAGTTTTTACCACACATCAGGTCGGTTGAACGTTGGACACTTGTCAGATGTACCGTTTCGTCGATAATCTGGAACTGGTGGTCACTTAGACACGGTCGTAGACATGCACGGGCAAAGCTCTCAGGTTGCCACCAATCTAGTTTAAGTCCGCGGTTGTCGATACCATCTTGAAGGTTCTGTAGTACATCTCGGATATATTCTTCCGGAAGAGCTGCACCGTAGACTTCACCTAGATGGTCTTCACCTTCACGGTAAGGATTAGCTAACCAAGCTTTAGTTTCATTAGCATTCTTGAACCAAGTCGGAGAACCGATATCTGCAAATTCATTTGCCCATTCATAACGACGAATGTAACCGATAATCTCCGCAACCGCACTTACAGGATATGAAGGTCGTGTGGTAAGTAATGGTACCGATTCCGGAGTCAATTCATACTCCATAACTGCTCGTGGGATAGTTAGACATCGGACACCTGTCCGTTCGTTGTAAATCCACTTACCTTCATTAAGAACCTTACGGACAAGCATAAGGTACTGTTCTTCGTAAGTCAACTTCATTAAACTTCATCTCCATTACTATCAATTACAGTGTAGCCGTTCTGTTTCAGCTCTTCTATAATGTTATGCTCCATCTCTGAATCCTCTAGAAGGTCTTCTGCATCTAGAGATAATTTAACCGTAAGGTCTCCGTCTTCGTCCATATGAACACTAGTCATATTAACGTTATAGTTAGTGGACTTACCGTTAATCTCTAGTGCGTAGATTTCAAAATCCTGTTTCTGTACTTCTATTTCAATTCCCATAATTCCTCCAAATACGTTTAAAATCCCTGCCTCATCGGACAGGGGTTGTATTAGCCTTTAGTTTTCCATTCACCAGTAATATAAATATTCTGGTTCACTAAGATCGTTTTACCTTTTGCACTCAAAACAGACCCTTCTTCGGTATCTTCTACTGTAACAGAATACCATTCATTACCTTCTTCAGGTAGAGGGGCATTCCAATAAGCACCTAAATCTCCTTCAGTACAGTCAACATCTCCGAAGATTACAATAGGTTTACTTCCGATGATCCATGCAGTATCCCCTTTCTCTACATACTGTCCATAACCTTCGTACACTGGTAACGTTGCAAGGCTATCTTCGCTAACAAGGCAGTGTATATCTTCTGTAGATGCTAGTCGGTCTTTTAGTACTAAGGTGCCGTTTACAGGAACTATCGCAACATAAGTCTTAGTCTCATATAGACGGAAACCTTCGAAATACTTTGAATCCTCTAAGAACTGTTTAAGCATAGCAAAAACTTGTTCTTTGTAAAGATCTTTCTCTAGGAAGTCTTCAAGGCTTTTTGGAGCCCCGTCTGTATGTTTAAGGAAAAGATTATCCATAAACCGTGGGTCAATAGAATCAAAACTCATAATTACCTCCAAGTCATTTTAACTTTACGTTTGTTTATAAATTTCTCCCAAAGGGCGATATTAAACGCCCTCCAGAAGGAATCACCTCGGTATGCATATGACCACCTACTCTTAGTGCTGTAGTGGACATAACGTTGTACACAATACCGATACTCCATGTACTAAGCTCTCCACTTACCATTCTTACAGGTAATGATTGCTCTTTTACCGTTCTGATAAGTGATGATGTGACTCACTGACCAAGAACCTGCACCTTTAGTATATCCTGCATCTTCGTTGAGTACACAAGCACCTGCGATAAACACACCGTTCTTGATTGCACAAGAGTGAGTATGACCGATGTTGTACTTGATACCCATCTTAACGAACGCTTGCATAGAGCCACGGGAACCATTAGAACCGTTGTGACCGTGTTGACCGCACTCGATCCCGTGTAGACGGAACTTCTCATCAGTACCTAGGAAACGGATACGATCTAGGTCTTCAGGAGAGGATACCATCTCACATGCCGTACGGAACGTTTGTAGCTCTTCTCCACGAGACATCTTCTCGTAGTTAGCCAATTGCATCTTCAAGAAGAACAATGCGTTCACAGGGTCTTTACGATAGTCTTGTTCTTTAAGCCAACGCTCAAGAGCAAGGTCATGGTTAGACTCTACAACGATTACCTGTTCTACAGTTTGCTTGATATCTAGTAACAAGTCAACAGTTTTTCGAACTTCCTCTTCCACACACTCTTCACCGGAATTCATCTGCTTGAACAGGTAGTACGGATCTTTGATGTTGTGGTGGTTACGACGCGCATGATCATGGATATCATGAAGGAACGCGTACTTCGGTTCTAGTTCAAACGCGATACTACCTTTCTGGCTACCCCAACACAAATCTGCAATAGATTTACGAAGCTTGTCTGCATGGATATCACCGTACTGGATTGCATCAATGTAATACTCCGAGGTATCCTTACCTTGTGGGGTGTAACGTTCAGTCAGGTCATAGAAACAGCCTGTGGCACTTTCTGCATTGATATGACGCACAAACCAATCACCATCATCATCGATCTCCACTACTGCTGCGGAAAATGCGTGATGCCATTCTGCCTTTTGACCAGCCTTCTGTGGGATGTAATTACGTTTAGTAATCGCACCTGTGGTGTACATAATCTTAGGGTCATCGTACTTATGAGATGGTACACTTTCCAGTTCCATCTTAGCATGAGGGATGATCGCTGACTGGTCACCAGTGTAGTTGTACAGACCTGACATAGGATTAACCGCAGTAGGTAAGATATTCAACTCTCCACAGAATACAAGTCCGTCTGCAAGCTGTAGGCTATGATTGACCATGTATGGAAGGATACGCTCATCAAACCATGCATCATCTCGCTTACCGTTCTGGTAACCATTACGGTTGTAATAGAAACCGGATACGATCAGTTGTGCCTCGTTCTCTTCACAATACGCAAGAAGACTGTTGAAGAAATCTTCATGAATGAAAGTGTTGTTCTGCGCACTAGTGATTACGAACTTCTTACCTACTGCCTGTTTACGATCTAAGATTGGAGAGTGGATGGTTCCCGAGGCGATCGGTGCTGAACCTGTGACACCTCGGTAATGTCCTCGTTCTAGGTATACTGCCCATACACGCCGTACTGTGGACTCCGCTGAACGACTACCTAGTACCTCATGGGCGATATCACGGTTATTCAGATAGTCCTCATCATTCTTGTCGATACGAAGGTTAGCAGTTTTTAGGTCGATTATCTTAGTAATTTGCTCTTTACTGATTGCCATATACTACTCCGCGGTAGAATGGTTTTGACGGAGACTACGTGCACGGTTGATGATCTCCATCACTTCCTTTTGCATGAATTCTTCGTATTTGGTGATCGTCTTAGAACGGAACACACGCTTATTATCTGCCTTTCGGATAACTACGATAAAACCGTTAAGACGTTTAACCTCGTATGAATCCATATAGACCTGTTGAGCTTTGGCTACCACTTCTTGCATGATTACGTCTTGCTGTGATTGTGGTGCTGTAAACTCTTTACCTTCTTCACCCATAATAATTCCTCCTAATTAAAAACAACCTTTAAGTTTATTGACTGTCGCGGTAACCTCTTTGACGTATACAGGATTCTTTCCTGTTCCTGCATTATACATCTCAATACCCCGTTTCCAATCACCCTTAGCACGACCTCTCCAGTATATAAGGTCTTGCACTCCAACATTAATACTCTTCACATCATCTTCGACCATAGATTGTACCCAACGTCCTGCTTCGAACGGAGTCATACCTTTTGTCTTCCAGTAAGCTACTGTATGCATCACACCGAAAGATTGATCTTTGATATTATCGAGATTGTAACGGACTTTGTAAAGCCCTAACCTACTCTCTTGCCATGCCACAGCTACTGCTGTAAGACCTAGGTCGAAAGGATTGCCTGTACTGTATGCAATCTCTGCCACATCAATTTGGTAAGGTGAAAGTTTTTCGAAGAATTCACAAGTACCTGCGTTAGTTGTTGTGGACAAACCTAACAGTAGCCATAACAGATGTTTCATTATCGTTGCCACCATTTCTGTTTATTACGATAAACTACTGACTCGCAAGAATTACAGTACCGTACTTCTACATAGTCGTCGTTACGTAATGTTACAGAGTCTGTATGATTACACATTACTCTTCTGAACCACAATATTAATGCTTCCATAATTCCTCCTGAACAATTTAGATGCCCAGTGTAGGGGTTATTTAAACCCCTGTCAATTATTTCTTATTACAATGCTTACAACGTCCGTTCATACATGGAGAATCGTAATGGTCATCTACGTAGTGTTTCCATTGTGAGCACCATTCATGATGTCTCTCGATGAAGTGACTACCATCACCCCCACATTCGGGACAATACCGAATTAACAGAGTGAACAGGTGTTTACCGCTGATACGGAACATAGCGTCCGTGTCTGCATTGTAAATCATAACCCATCCTACGTCACAAACATTCTTAGGTAAGATATCTACTACCGCCATTCTAGAAGTTATCTTACCGTCATCTGTCACTACAGGGGTCCATAGGTAAGGTTTCATTTTACCTTCATATACCGACAACCGTTCGAAATGCAACTTATGTGTCAGGTCGTAAGGTACGAAATCTTTATCTGGCTCTGCTATACCAAGTTCGGTAACTTTCACGGGCATATCACACCTCAATAGTCTTGAAACTTAGCTTAGGTCTGTGCAAATCTAGTGCACTCCATAACTCGTAGTACGTATTCATTACCTCGTAATCGGCTGCTTTAATCGAAGGACGTTTTGCCTTAGTAAGTTTCGAATCCAAACGTTGCAGGTAGTCACACGCTTCGAACAAATCCAACATCTTCTCTTCAGACAATCCTTGGTCTCTGAGGAGTTCTACTCCCTGAGCCTTACGACCACTTTTAGTGCTTACCGGATTAATACCGTTAACAGATAACCAACGAGTATACGCTGCGGTTTCTGCAAACTTATCAATGAAGATGTTGATCTTGTCAATCGCAGCTTCATTCATATTCGGGAGACCTTTCTTCTCCATATGAGATTTAACTCGGTGACACTTGTATTTACAGATACGTTGGAGATCTTCGAAGGTAACATTCAAGATGTTATCGAAATATTGCTCAAAGTGTTCCGGACGAGTGAAAGAATGGTTACCACTAATATGGTCGATCTCAATCTCATCCACCTTATAGAACTTCTTACAACATTCACATTGCATCTGCCATTTACGAAGAGAAGAAGAGTTATCAGGAACCCTCCCCATCTCCCAGTACGCAAGTTTAATAGGGCTCATCGCCCAACTAGAACGTATAGCGCCACGAACCATGGTAATTAGTGCAGGAATCTTCTGCTGACCCGTTTCCGGATCAGCTAGTTTAGATAGGTGCACTTCTAGTTCTTTTGCTTTCTTTGCAATCTCCGCAGAAGTAGCTTTTGCCATTAATCCTCCAAGGTATCTAGGAACACTACCACTGACCCATTCTTAAGATCAGAACCCTTAATACGTACACTCTTAGCTACGTAGGTCTCTCCGTTGTCACGAGTCTTAATACGACCTTTTAGAAGTTTCTGCGCATCTTTACTCTTCATCATCTTTCTCCTCGAATTCAGGTTTTAAGGTAGACTTCATCTCTGTAAAGTCACATAGGTTTGTCATAAGCGCCTCTACAGCCTTACCAGTACGTTCTAGACGGTCTACCAATTCAGGTTTAGCCTTAGACTTAAATCCGCTTAGGTCGCCTTTCAGTAGCTCTTGGAACGTATCACGCATCTCCTGAATCTTCGCCATAGCAACTTCATCAGCTACCATAACCGGAACAGGTTTAGTGTAGCGGTTGTTCTTCTCCACCTTAGAGGTGTCTACTTTGAACGCCTGACATAATCGCAGGAAGTCCATAGTATCTTTCGAACTACGCATCATATACGCTACCTTGAAGTAGGTGTTCATGTACGTCAGACAGTCCACATCTAGTTTACGACCATCATGAGTAGTGTATTGTACACCGTATGGTAATAGCTCTGCGTATACGTTGATCGCTGCTTGCAAAGCTTCTTTCGCAGTCTTACAAGGCTTCAGAGTCTTGTACGCAGACTGATCACCGAAGTCTAGGTCTTGCTTAAGGTGTGTCAACGCATTGTAGTTATCGGCACCATCACCACCTAGGAGTGCTTGGTACATAATGAACTTGAATCCGTAACCTTTAACATCTGCACCAGACTTCTTAGGTACTAGTTCTAGGTCACCTGCGGTCTTACTCGTATCATGAATAAGCATCGCTTGAGGGAACTTGAACTTACCTTTGAGCGGGTTATCCTTACCTACGTGACGATCAGGGTTAACCAGAAGTTTAGGGTTACCCATACTATCTTTATCAGAAGCCACTACTACGTAGTTAAACTTACCAGTCTTACGGTAGTTTTGGTAACCGATAGCACCGTAATACTCTACGACATCATCAGCCTCTACCATCTTACCGTCGTGACGAGGTTTAGCCTCTTCTAGGTCAAACTCTCCTGCTTTTGCTGCCCATTCTCGGATCTCTTTCAAGATGATCGGACGTGCAGTAGGTTTACGTTGACCTTTGTAAGGACGACATAGATCTAGTTCATGACGGAAGTTATCACCTTCACCGATCACTAGACGAAAACGAGGGATGCCGAACTGCTGACTAACTTTCTTAAGTGCGGTGAAGATTACGATCTTAGCCTGTTCGATTGCCTTCTCGTGAGACATTTTAAGTTCCTGACCTTCTTCGATAGTGAAGTCATCAGGTGATAGCGGTTCCTTACCTGCCAATTCTCGGTCAACGTTATGAAGACCTAGCCAAGAAGTCTCTTTAATCTTCTTACCCATACCCTTAAACATTGTGATGTTGTCAAGCTTCTCTTCGATACCTTCTTCTTCGTTACGCACGATAATGTACTTAGATTCCATATTCGCACATGCTTTCCAGATAAGAGTATCTGCATCGTAAGCACCTACACAGTTCGCTGTGATAAGTTTAGAGATATCCTTTACCTGAATATCTTTGAACAGTTTATTGTCAGAATCATCGCGGATAAACACTTCACCATTGTTATCCAATTCCGCTTCTTGTTGTGCGGATTTCTCAGTACCCTTACCTGCTTTCTTACTAAAACCCATTATACATTCAACTCCTTCATCTTACTATCAGCCAATTTAATAAGCTCTTGAGCTACACAGACTGTATTATGTAATACACGACCTTTAGATAGCTTCTCTAACCTCTCTACCTCCTCTACCAATGCCTCTATGTCTCTTACAACTTTAATGCATTGTAGAGATAGGTTGGTGTTGATATTCTCATCACCTACCATATCCCGTCCTCCTCTATTTTTAAAGTGACCCTAGTATTAAGCGTCTTCTGTGCCTTCTTCCGTCAACGAGGTCTCTTTCAAGATACCGCGAAGATTTACGTGGAAGTCACGAAGCTTGTTAAACTGTAACAAGAACAACGCTTCCATTTGGATAGATTCTTCTAGTTCACGGTCTTCCTCGTCAAGCACTGAAAGACTTGGGTCGTAAGAGATTGCGTTGACTGTCATATTTTCACGTACAAGTGCCGAGAAACAACCGTCAAAGTCGAGCTGAAGTGCCACTACTGAACAACCATCATCTAGGATACGGTCACGGACTTTATCTTCGTACGCACTCTCATTAGCGAAAGTGATCTTACCGCCTTCTGGAGTTTCTAGGATAACCTTCTCACCTAGTGTGATATCTTCAGAGTACTTCTCTACGATGAACTTACGGAACACTTCAGAAGCCGCAGTATCGTATTGTACTGGTACTGCCGGAAGAGAGCCGATAGCAGAACGGATAGCACTTAGCGCTTTCTCTGCACCATTCCAGTTACCTTCTGCGTAGATGTAACCTTCTTTAGTGATCACGATGTACATATCTTTCGCTTCGTTAGGGAAAGTAGTCTTCAGTACTTCGAAGCTTGCATTGTTAGCTACGTCCTTCATGATCTCGCGGTACTGTTCTGTATTGTCTGCCTTAATCTCAGAGAACAATTCGCTAGGGATTGCCAACTCTTCTAGATATACTGGAAGAAGTTCCGCAGCCTTGTTAACCACCTCGTTCTTGTTGATGGTCTTGCTTTGCGTCGTGTACTTAAGGACTAGGTCACCTTGCTTAGTTTCATGTACGTAAGTTCCGCCGAACACTGGTGAGAAACCTGCCGTTTGCTTCTGTGCCTGTGTACATTGAGAGAACTTGAACATGCTTAGAAGTTCTTCGTCTTTGATTTCGTCACGTACGTTTGCTACATCTGCACGGTGGATTTTGTATACTACTACTGATTTCATTTGATTCTCCTTATTACTTACGAATTGTTTCTTCTAGGTTTTGTACATCATGGAATTGAGAAGATTTAACGATCTTCGGAACTCCGTACACTTTTACATTATCGCCACACACTTCTTCTTTTGCCAAGAATACGATACGGCTATCGCTATCGATAAGCTTCGCCGCGATACCTCGGTAACGACCTTTCTCTTCGATCTTACGACATTCAGCACCTATATCCATTACAGCTTCTCTGCGAGGAAATTTCGAGAAATTAGATGCACTTACTTTGTTGAACGCGGACATGATATCGATCTTCTTGTTGAAACGTTGTAGCAAGATGATCAGTTGAGTCTGTGCCTCAAAGGCGTCTTCTTTTTCGAGAGCAGCTTTGTACCAGTCTATATCGGTAGCTAGTGTTTGATCGAAGTAATTACCCTTCTCATCTTCGACATCTTGTAAGAACATTGCATCTTGATTATCCAAACCTTCTCCATCTAAGAAAGCCCACATGAATACGGTAAATACTGAATCACATAGACCATCTGCAATCATTACTAGGTCGTCGGTATCGATACCTTGTTTGAGTTCATCCTTCCCAAAGAACTCCTCTTGAGATAGCTGATGGTAAGTCTTCATCAGATTAGCTAAGGCAGTACCTTGTGCCGATCGAGGAAGATTTTTATAATCTAGGTTCCCTGCGAGTTCGTTCCACTTTAGTACTACTTTTTGCATGTGCATAAAATCTGCTGCAACCAAAGAATTTTTTAGTTTGGCTTTGCTAGGCGCTTTTCTTGAAAAACCCATATTTTCCTCCTCTAATTTATATGGTGCCACCACGGATTCTTAGTAATGATCTGGAGAACTTGGTACCAGTTATCAGCTACTTTGTAATCTCGGGTAGGCATATCATCTTGAACATAAGGCGATTCGAAGAGAATACATTCTACTCCACCCTTCATCTGGTTCAAGAACTCAAATCGGTCATCTACCATGTAATCCAGTGACTTAGTCAATACCCCTTTACTTCTCGTCTGAACGAAATGGAAGTCTTTTTCTGGGATGAACGGAAACTCTCTACGTAGTAAACGAACCTTAGATTGTGCATGAGAACCGCAATCAAAGCAATAGCTAACGAAAACAATATCGTAACCCATCTCATACAAAACCTTCAAAACTTCTGATGACCTAGGCATTGCCCAAAGGTTATCATATAAATCTTCTTGACGCCAGAAATCGAAAGGATCTTTACCTTCCGGAATATCGAACAGAGTGGAAAGGTTATAAGGCATCATACCCCCATCTTCCCACATCTCTTCGAAAGTTCTGTCATCATTACATAGTTTTCCTAACCAGTCAAACCATGCTAGGTCGGAGTTGACGACCGTTAAATCTACATCAACCCCAATAACCTTACCATTACGGACGCGCACTTTCATTCTCCCATCGAGTGATCGCATCTACTAGGTCATTTTCAAACTCACCTACTTCTCCGTGAACATTCACGATATCTACAAAGTGTGGTGTTTCGAAATCAGAGAACATACTAGGTGATAGATAAGAACGACTATCTCCTTCAAAGGTACAACCTTCCTTTTCGATACGGATGACGAGTACGTTATCTGCACCTACTTTATTGATCAAAGGTACCACCTCATCAGCAAAACCCCCATCACTATAGAAGATATAATCCTCATCTCCGATCTTATTAGCCTCGATCATGCCGAATGCAGACTTACCGAACATAGGTTTGATTACGTTCTCGGACATGTGGATTAGAGTATCACGCTTTGAAATGATTTTGAAACCTACAGGGTATAGCGGATAATCTTTGAACCAACCTGTCTCAGATAATTCTGAAGTCTCATCGTAACGGTGAAGAAATTCATCAACAGTAATGCCCAGAGTACGGGCGGCTACTTCGAATAATGCAGTCTTCATTTCACGATGAACCGCGGTAAGCGTATCATCAGAATCATTGACCTGTTTAGTTAAGAATTTAGCTGCGTGGTCTTTGCCTCCACGCGGGGGCGAGTTAAGAATTACGACTCGTGCCATGGGTATAAGCCTCCTGACTATAACGTAAGAGCAGTTTATTGGCAATTTCAAACTTACTCGGTGCTGTGAATTTACAGTTGTCTCGGTACGTCTCTAGTACTCGTAAAGAGTTAGCTAGGGAAGTATAACCTGTCTGAAGATTATTGACAACCAGTTTACCTTTCTTTTGAGATAGAGCATATTCTATATTCTCTACCGCCGTTTCGAAAGGAATATTACCTACATTAAACAAATCATCCTCCTAATAACTTACTAATGTATTACGAAGCTTCGTATCAATCTCACGACGTCTACGATCCTTCTTCGATTCCGGATTAAGTATTGCAAACTCTTTTCCAGAAAGCAAACACTTTTTCGCACCCTCTCTCTTACATTGACGTAAATAATGCATCAATGCTAGATAGTCGTAGGTGTTCTCCGGTACCCAATTCATCTCTGTAATATCTTTACGGAGAGTCTTTCGGACTTTCTTACCGTTAGAAAGCTTTGTAAGCCTCTTGGTGAAGAGTTTATCCTGCATTTGAGCCAATGCCTTATCCACTTCATAGATGATGCTATAGTGCGTCTCACGAGCTCTAGCGACATTATATGAGTAGATGGCAGGACTACTATTAGCTCTTTTCGTGAAATACGACCATACGATAGGTAGATTATCTGGATCAGAATCTCCACCCATCAAACCCCAAAGTTTACGATGACGTATCTCGTATCTTTTGTTACACATACCACTCCTTAAGGTAGAGGTTTATCTGCACTACCTTTCTTACCTTCTGCTACATAACCCTTATCAAAGTCTGGTTGTCGCATAACCGCAGTATCTGATAAAATTTCTACACGGGTTACATCGAACCAATGACCATTAGCAATTTCATGATCCTTTACCGGAGGAGTGATCACGTATTGTACACAACCGTACAAGTCAAAAGATAGACTAGTGATAACTCCTTCGAAACCTGTAACGTAGTCACGGGCTTTGTAGCCTAGGTAACTTGCATGTACTTCCATCTGTGATTTATTTTTCTTGAACATTCTTATCCTCCTTAGTAGGTTTAATTACAATCTCGTACCACAACTTCTTCCAAAGTTTATCGATCTTACGACCGTTAGCGTTGAACTGTTTCTCATTCATCGTTAATAATCCCCAATTTAACAAGGCTGATGAAGTTCTTGATCACCATATCCGATAGATTATCGGGATGATTAGGATCACAAGCGCATCCGTTAATGACCCATTCAGGATCCTCTTTGTACCCTTCCCATAGATTAACTTCATTACGCAACCAACGACTACAGAACTGTTCTTTACCTGTCTTGATATCTTGTTGATTTTCCGGAGATAGACTATTATACGTAGACAATAGTACCTTATGTGCTCGTGTGAAACGAGATTTCATATCATTACTCATCCTAATTCTCCTGCATATCTAAACTCAATATGGTGATGTTCGCACACCTTCTGGAATATGTCAACAAGTAAATGTCGATGACAGAATTTACCCGCCCTGCAATAGCAACCTATTGTAACACTCTCTTGTGATAAAAAGTCAACCCAATACTGGGTATTATTTTTATAGTTCTCACGCATCAAGGGCAGGAACTTAGAAACGTACTTCTCCTCATCCTGATCATTCTTATACTCCATAAGAAAATCCCATGTAGGTGCGAATTGAGTATCTCCGGATTTCACAGTGACATCATGCATAGGTGCGAACACTGCCTCTGCTGCATCTACCTTCCATAATGGTGCTGTGTAAAGGATCATACGTTTTCTTCCTCGTGGAATAGGTCGAAACCTCGGCACACAATCTTACCACCAGACCCCGTGTCATTCTTGTACACTGAGTTAAATGCATCGCGTACACTCGCCCCTGACAGAATTGCACCTAGTACAAATTGATAACCGGATCCAATAGCTAGGAATCGGATCTGAGGATCGATCTCTTCAGTTACAAACTCTCGGACTTTAAGCATCCCGAATAAACGCTTTTTAGTTCGGATACTGTAACGTACACAACGTATTGTATTCCCTACTCGGTGTATTGCAATAGCCTGTGCATCCTTGCCTTCAGGAATTGAAGGGAGAGGTTGCTTATCTAGGATAGCTTGTTTCAATTCTGAACATAATCCCCAGTCTCCTGCGGCACCTACTACCGTATCATCATTAAAGTATATCTTCACATTAGAAGTTTCATAGTACGGATTGATATCCTTTTCCGTCTCCATAAGAGTCATGGTACGGTAAGATGTACAAGATAGTTGTGAGTCCGCGTAGATTCGCCCCTTTTTAGTGTCTGCTAGAATTGTTGTCATATTACTGTCCTCTTAACTGTTTCGATGTCGACCATATTAACCTGTAAAAAGTATATGTCAACGGTTGACATATAAAAAGTTTTCACTTAAGTTAGTAGGACATTAACCGAACAGGAGGAAATATGATTTCTACAAAGACTAAGATTACCGAATACCTTAAAAGTCAATTGAATGTGGAGGTGTCTGAACTGAAAGATACTTTATTCTCTGACGGTTCACAGAAATGGACTTATCAATTCTACTGTGGCTGGGATCAACGAACACACGAAATGAGTGTTACCATCCCCGCAGAACGTCTAATTGCGACCGGATATGCAAGTACTTTCATCGCAGGTTATTTATACGGAAGTACTGCGGTATATTTACAGAGTTGTAATACTATCCATTAGGAGGAGGGGTATGCTTAATGAAGAACGTTTAGATTCAGAAGGTAATAGTGATAACCGTTATCCGTGGGTACCTCGTATGTTCCTACATACAGAGACTTTATGGCAGGATTGCGGATTGTACATGAAAGATGGTGAAGATTATGTTGACATGCCGTACTTATGCGAGTATCGTATGACCCAAGAAGTCGACAATTTCTTGTACCGAGTAACTGGAAAAGAGGAGATGCAATATTATGACACGCACTAAACTTCAAGTAACAGAACGTCTACTTATCCGTAACGCTAGTATTGGTAAGTTGATCGGTGGTGTAATTCCTAACCGAGATACGGGCAAGTTACAGTTTGTACCTCGACCAAGTCACAAACTGACTGATGAAGAAGAGTCGCAGGTATGTTTTATTGTAGATGAATTAAATCGAAACTGGGAGGTAGATTAATGGCTAGTATTTCAACACTTACAATCGCACTTACTATGGGCGGTCACGAAGAATTATACGAGGTTCCCGTACCTTATCACTGGAAACATATGTCGGAAGAAGAACGTATCGAATTTATCGACGGATCTGTAGCAGAGGCTAAGATGACAATGATCAACGTAACATGGGCGTTCAGTTAATGAGAGCATTTAAACTGTTCCGCCTATTGAAAGATGGGTCTATCAGTCCTCTGTTCATCAACAAGAAACATCGACTTGAAGAAGGGGTTTGGTACGAAGCGGAGAATCATCCCACTAAAGGGTTCACGGAGCGTGCAGGATGGCACTGTTGTTTAAAGCCCGTAGCACCACACCTCAGTATGGATCTGAAATCAGGGGAGAAACGTATTTGGGTGGAGGTCGAAGTTGAAGATACTACCACATATGACCGTCCAGAGATCCAAGGAGGTGTGTGGGTACTTGCAAACCGTATGAAGATTGTTCGTCGACGTCCGGACATCTACACTACAAAGCCTAATAAATCCGAGTTGTGTAAGTTTATGCTGGAGGTTTAATATGTTAGAGGTTTTAGAAATTATTGCAGTATCTATTTGGCTAACTTCTCTGGTGATGTGGTGTCAATACCCTGCTAAAGAGCGAAAGTGTCGTGTGTTCAAGTTTTCCAAGATCGCAGGAATAACCTGTATGTTGGGATGGTTGACCGCTATCGCGGTGGTAGAGAAAGAAGCATCTAACTCTTACAGGTTAGAACGTGTAGAGAGTAACTACGAATATGAAAATGGTTTTATCTATACTACGGAAAAGTCTCGATGTAAAGAGTACACCTATATGGCACGTCCTAATATGTTTGTAATATCGATGTTTAACAGAGACATATTAGAGCCTGTAGAAGAGAATGTAGTAAAACCTGAATTATGTAAGGAGATTTTATAATGGAAGCGAATATTCGATTTACTGTACATACAGATGTACACGGGAAGAAAGTACCATACTCAGACCCTGTAGATGTTACAGGAGGTGTGGTTTACGTATCCCAACAGGCAGTATGGGTAACGGAAATATCATACAAGGTTCCTTGTACTTTTGGAGGATCCAATACGGTAATGCAGATACACTGTACACCTGCAAAGCCGACTTCACGTCAGATTCGTAAATGGAAGAAGGAGGTTAAGAAAAGTTAATGGATATTGAAACACTAGAAGATGCACTACAATACTTGGAGAATCACAACAAGATAGACGGACTTTTTAGTAATCAGTTGGTAGATGAATTTGACCCTAATTATAACCGTGAACAGGAGTGGTGGTATGAGTGATCTTATGAATATGAGAGTTGTGGCGTTCACAAGGTTTGAAAGAGAGTTAGTGGATAAGGTATCAGAGGCACGTTCTATATACCCTCGTAACCTACGAGCAAGAGTGGAATACTACAAAAAGTTATTCGATCGTTCGGTAAACAACCGAAACCTTTATATAACTCCTCGGTTTAAAAAGGAATTCAGTTTGTTCCTTAGCAATTCTATCGATTCGGTAAGGCAAGTGGAAAAGGAGTACGGGAGTGAGTATCTTCACGGATCATAAGTACGAGGACAGTGGTTCCGAGTGGGAATTGGAGTGTGTAAAGCATATGGACGAAGGTTGTGTATGTTGGAAGTGTGAATCAGATTATGATGATTGTTTCACAAATATCGGGATGGAGGAGTGGGAAGATGAGCCTTTACAAGAAGCCCCAGATCATTGGTAAGAAACATTGGATGGATTCTGCACTATTCGATAAGAATGGGCGTATCACCTACATAGAAGATTTCTTTGTGTGTCAGACGTACCACTACAATATCGAGGGTAAGGTATGTATCACTTCCTACTTCAAGGATACCGGAGAAATGATCAAAAGAGTTTTCTATAAGTTGAATGAAGATGGTACTCGCGGGGAGGAATTGAAAGATGAGTAAAACGAAGAAGATAAAACGTCTTAATAAAACGTGTAGCAGAACTCAGTGCAAGGAATACTTCTCTGAGAGATTTGGCAGATACTATGTCGCAACAGCCTAGTAAGTTGGTTAGAGTACGTCCTATCCATTGGTCTCAGATTGGCGAGATTCCAGAGGTAATGGGTGGTAGTTACGAGCAGCGTGAAGGGTACTATTTAGTGATGAATAAGATCCATTCAGAGATTACCAGACAGATTAAAGTGGCGATGGAATATGATCAGGATACTAGTTATGAGGATATAAAGTTCGAAATATACTTACAGGGAAGGGCGGTACATTTCCTAAAGACTTTATCTGGCTATAATACTGCGATAGATATGAGGGGGCAATGTTCTGAAGATCTTTGGACATGATGTCGTAGAAGTTATATGTCAACCGGATTCTTTTGTAAGAATCCATAGAGTAGGATAGCCGTATAGACGTCTATTTGATAGATACGCCTACGGCTTAGAGGGATGAAATACTCCCTCTTCTTTCTAATATATGATCAAGAATGTTCTCGCTCATGCTTCGCTCAAATGCATTCTTAAGGTGTCCCTAAAAATGAAATAAACAAAACCCCGTATACGGGTAAAAGAAAAAAGAAAAATGATAACACTCTTAAACACACTTTCTACCAATACCCTCGTAAAGAGATTAGGGAAGTGTTCTTAAAAATGTTATAATTTTTCCTTTACAAGATTAATTATATCAGTTAGAGTGTAGCACTTTCAATAGGAGGGAATATGGATTACGAACTATTTCTAGCACAGTTGGCTTCGACAGACACTAAATGTAAGTTGATGCGAACTACATGGTTTACACCGCAACAACGTCTACAAATCAAACACAACTTCATCACAGTACCGTTCAAACGTGGTGACCGTAAATATCTACTAGTTGTACGAAAGTAAGGAGGGAAAGTGAACGAACGTTTAAGAAGGTTAATTGAAGGTATCCCTTACACACTCGATAAAGAGAAGATCGATTTCATGAAGGCATACATCTCCGGTAAAGGTCATTGCACTCTTTTAGGTGAAGCAGGTTCCGGCAAGACCGTTGTATTGGAGATTCTAAAACGATACTACCAAGATGAGATGGTTGTGTTCGCGGCTACAGGTGTTGCTAACCAAAACCTATTCAATGGTACTGGTGGTAACGGTACGGCACACTCCGGTCTATCTATCCCTATAGGTATGGCAACCAGTAAAGATTTTAAAGAGGTGGGCAGTAAGTGTAGTAACATCTTCGCAGGTAGTGATCTGGTAAAGCACATTGTTATCGACGAAGCGTATATGCTTAACGCGGACAACCTGAAAGTTATCTTGCACCGTATCGCACGATTCAATAAGAAGAACGCGGCACGACAGCAACGTAACATCCGACTATTGCTTGTAGGGGATGTATTACAACTTCCATGTATCGTAGACGATATGTCGAAGAAGTATATGTACCAGAACTACGGGCACCATCTTATGTTCAGATCCCGTGTATGGGATGAAGCTAAGATTAAGCCGTACGTCTTACAGAATGTATACCGTCAAGGTGATAAAGTGTTCAAAGCTGCACTTAACGTACTACGTTTTGGACAGGAAGACCGTTATGATGGGGTATTGCAGTGGTTGAACAAGAGAGTACAATCTAAAGTACCTCGGGATATGTTTACGGTCGCGGCATACAATAAACAAGTTGATCAAGTTAATGGTCGAATCTTAGCCCTATCTCGCGGTAAGAAACATACTTATCAGGCGGAGACTTCTGGAAAATTTGACCTTAAAGAGAACGGAGTAGATGAGTATGTAACTGTTGCAGAAGGTCTTGACTACATCACAACAATGAATGATATGGATGGTAACTTCAATAACGGATCTTTCTGTACTGTTAGGTCTTTCACGGAGGAAGGTGCTTGGTGTTACTTCCCGCATTTAGATGATGAGGTCTTTGTTGCCCTTTACGAGTACAAGGAGCATGAGACTTACGTTGCT
>NW_027633169.1:0-52500 GCF_053919585.1 Euprymna scolopes
GCTTTATTTAAATGAATGCAGTTCTGCTTGTATTTCTTCTCATCAGCTAACTTATGCAACTACAAAAAAAAAAAAGTAGTACATGGGTGTTTGATCATAACCAGAAAGTTAAATATATCATTAAAAAAAAAGTTTTTAAATTATTAAAAAAAAGAAGTTTTTAAATTATTAAAAGGAAAAAAATCATCACAGTAAAAATTATATATATGTAACAAAGAACACAAACAAAAATGAAATTGCCATGAGTTTCAGCAAGAAGCAGAAAAGAGAAAAAGTGGAGATAACACCTGGGAAGTAACAGGTAAGAATTTTCTTTATTTCTTATCTCAACTAGCATATAGATTTTTTTCAAATATACATTAAAAAAATTACCCAAGTCAAACAATTGATGGAAAAACTAAGCATTAAAGTTCAATTAAGCATAAAAAAAAATAAATTCTAATAATTATGTAATCTATATACAAATTGTCTCCCTTGAATATATATATATACATATTCAAGGGAGACCATTGGTATATAGATCACATAATAATTAGAAGTTATTTTTTTAATTGAAATATATATATATATATATATATATTCAAGGGAGACAATTTGTATATATATCATATAATTATTTGAAGTTATTTTTTAATTCAAATATATATATATATATATATTTATTTATTTATTTCAATTAAAAAAATAACTTCTAATAATTGTTATCTGTATTCACATAGTCTTCCTTGAATATATATATATATTCAAGGGAGACAATTTGTATAAAGATCACATAATTATTAGAAGTTATTTTTTTTAATTGAAATAAATAAATATATATATATATTCAAGGGAGACAATTTGTATAAAGATCAGATAATTATTAGATTTTTGTTTTTTAATTGAAATAAATATATTTATATATATATATGTATATATATATATATATATATATATATATATATATATATATATTATACTAGCATGGGTTAATGGCGTAGCCCCGGTGTTTAGCGGTGTATGCTGCCCCCCTCCCCAACCAAAAAAAAAGCAGAGAAACGGTTAATTTTTAAAACCTGACCCCTATTATGAACCCTTAAAATTTATTGTTTGGGGCTCCAACGGAGATATTAAGTTAGATCCATGTCCAAGGAACCTATATGTAAAATTTCAAGTATTTAGACCCATAATTGTCGGAGGAGATTTGTAGGGTTCTCAAAGGCCAAATCATTGAAGTTTGACCCCTCAATCGCCAAATTTCTGTCCAAGTACCAATCACATAGATTTTCCAAAATCTCAGTACCCTTTTTCTCAAAATTTGGAATATGTAGACTAAAATTGACAGAGAAATGTACACACAGACAGACATATTCAATTCTATAGATAGATAGATAGATAAATAATGAGAGACAGAAAGATAAATATATACAATGATTAATGAATTAGTAGAGATAGTTGTTAAATTTTTGGAAATATGTATGGCAATTTGATGGTAAGACTTAGAGCTAACTGTTAATATTTAAAATATATACACAGAAATTCAAATGACAGGACTTATATGTAGAGTGCTCAATACATCAGTAGAGCAAGGTAATAAGTTAAAAAAAAATTCATACGTCAATTTAGATAACCACAATTTTTTTGGTATTCTTGTGTGAATATGACATAATGTAATATAAATTTTAATAATTTTATTCTAAATGTTATGATTCTCAATGAAAAATCAAAAATGTCAATATATATATATATATATATATATACATATATATACATATATATATATTTCAATAAAAAGAAAAACTTCTAATAATTATGTCATCTATATAACAATTGTCTCCCTTGAACATATATAGATTATATATATATAAAATATATATATTTATATATATATATATATATATATATTTATTAAAAAAAATAACTTCTAATAATTATGTGATCTATATTAAAATTGTCTCCCTTGAATATATATATATATATATATATATATATATATATTTATTTCAATAAAAAAAATAAGGTCTAATAATTATGTGATCTATTTACAAATTGTCCCCCTGTAATATATATATATATATATATATATATATATATATATATATATATATATATATATATATATATATATATATATATATATATTATATGTAATATATATATATATATATATATATATATATATATATTTCAATTAAAAAAATAACTTCTAATAATTATGTGATCTATATACAAATTGTCTCCCTTTTTTAGCACTATTTAAAGTGTAATTATTAAGTACAAATCTAAATAAAATGTCTTTATTGCTCTATGTCTAATTGAGCACTCTTATATAACTCTAGTTAAATGTTCATGTTTATTTTTCCTGTAGTAAAATAAACGTTTTATAATATCAGCTCTGTCTAGTTTTGAACACTATTTAAAGGGTATTTATTAAGTACAAACCTAAATAAAATGTCTTTATTGCTCTATGTCTCATTGAGCACTCTTATATAACTAGTTGAGTCTTAATGTTTATTTACCTGTAATAAAAGAAAATACATATAAAAATTGAATATGTATATATATATATATATATATAGTTCAATTAAAAAAATAACTTTTAATAATTATGTGATATATATACAAATTGTCTCCCTTGAATATATATATATATATAGAGAGAGAGATTATATACATATATATATTTATTTCAATAAAAAAAAACTTCTAATAATTAGGTGATCTATGTATTAATTGTCTCCCTTGAATATTTATATATATATATATTATATATATATATATAAATATATATTTTATATATTTATATATATATATATATATATATATATATATATATATATTTCAATAAAAAAAATAACTTCTAATAATTATGTGATCTATATATAAATTGTCTCCCTTGAATATATATGTATACATATATATATTTATTTCAATAAAAAAATAAGGTCTAATAATTATGTGATCTATTTAAATAATTGTCTCCCTTGAATATATATATATATATATATATATATTTCAATTAAAAAAATTACTTCTAATAATTATGTGATCCATATACAAATTGTCTCCCTTTTTCTTAGCACTATTTAAAGTGTAATTATTAAGTACAAATCTAAATAAAATGTCTTTATTGCTCTATGTCTAATTGAGCACTCTTATATAACTCTAGTTTAATCTTAATGTTTACTTATCCTGTAATAAATAAACGTTTTATAATATCAGCTCTGTCTAGTTTTGAGCACTATTTTAAAGTGTTATTATTAAGTAAAAATCTAAATAACATGACTTTATTGCTCTATGTCTCATTGATTTAATTGAAATATATATATATATATATATATATATATATATATATATATATATTTACTTCAATTAATAAAAATAACTTCTAATTATTATATGATCTATATCAAATTGTCTCCCTTGAATATATATATATTTATTTATTTCAATAAAAAAAAACTTCTAATAATTATGTGATCTATATACAAATTGTCTCCCTTGAATATATATATATATATATATATATATATAGATTATATATATATATATATATATATGTATTTCAATTAAAAAAATAACTTCTAATAATTATGTGATTTATATATTTACCAATGATTCTTGCATGTGCTCCATAGTTTTATATAGCTGTGTAGTAAATTTAAAAATTGCTTTGTTTGATTATACAAGACGATTTTACTTTAAGAGTGCTCAATGCATTTATAGAGCTTTGTAGTAAGAGTTGGAAACATTTTGGCAATTATTTTAGACAAATCTACTTCCAGAGTGCTCAATATATTAGTAGAGCTAAATAAAACATTTGAGAAACAGATATGGCATTTCAACTGCATAAATTTATTTTGACAGAGTTCAATACATTAGTAGAGCTAAATATAGACTTTCAAAAAACATGTATGGCAATTCAGCTACACACATATACTTAAGAGTGCTCAATACATTAGTAGACGAAAGAATAAAATTCAGAAAACATGAAGAGCTCTGCAGTATGTTTTGAAAACCTAAATGTCAATATGTAAGTATAGATATACTGTAAGTGTTTAATATATATATATATATATATATATATATATATATATATATATATATATATGACAAGTATTTAAAACAAGTTTCTTATTTGAGTGCCTAATATATTTGAGAGCTCTATGGTAACTTTATAAAACATATTTCAAAATTATGTTAGATAAATTGTCTTTGAGAGTGCTCATTTCTAAGTAGAGCTCTGTAGAAAATTTTTGAGACATGTTCAGCAATTTAAGTTCATATGAGTTAATAAATAGAGCTATATAGTGACTTGTGCAAACTTATATGGCACTTATCCTAGACAAGTTAACTCTTGTAGCTGTGCAATATGTAAGTAGAGTTCTGCATTAGTTTTGGGGTATGGTTCTCACTTTATTAGGGCAATAACTTGGACACATTATACTCTGGACAAATCCATTGAGGACAACCAAAGGTAACGTGTTTTTTTCCACTCTGCTGAATAAGACTCATCCGTCTTGGTTCACTCTTGGGACATTAAAACACACAAGGTGAAGAATTAAAAAAAAGAATGCAAAAATGTAAATGTCTTTGCAACTCATTCATTTTCACTTTCATAACACAAAAACATCTGTAAAAACTGGATAAAAGAATGCACAAACAATAAAATACAACTTTGCTGTCTTGGAATCTGAAATCAGTAGAAACTTCCCCTACTGAAATTCCTGCACACCTCAAAAAAGAAAAAAAAAGAAAAAAGAATCCTTCCCAATGCAATACTTTTCAAGCAATTACAGTGTCAGACTTGGTACTGCAATGACTCTGTAAACTGAAAAAAATATACATAATAAAAAATGTTAAGCAAAATTGATTCATGTTAACACCTCTCCCAACACCACAGATTAACTACAAAAATACTTGATAAAGCAAAACACAATTACAAATGTGTATGAAAAAAATAAAAATAAAAAAAATCAACCAAGCAATGGCTCATGATTTCCTGGTGTTTGATGGAATGTGAGTAGGCATACAGCCTGGATAATTTTCCAAGGTAAGTGATGATATTCATCATTATTGTCTTTTTGGATTAGTTCAGATATATCTCATAACTATAATTGTTTTATGTATATATTTATATGTCTAGATGTTATGTGTGCTATTTGCATGTTCCCTATAGAAAAAAAGCTACATAAAATCTACAAGTGTATTCTGATGTAAAATTAACCAGTAAAAACAATGCTTGTGTTCCTGATATACCAACTATTTCTTATTAGCATATAAGTTGAATCATGAAATGTATCTCCCTTGCCTGTCTCTCTTTATACCTCTGTATTTATCTAGATCTGTCTATCTCCCTTTTCTTATTCTTTATCCCTATTCCCCGTCTTGCTATCCCAGGTAACAGAAGGCGTTGATGAGGCCCATCCAGACGCCAACCTACACGGTGCAGAGAAAGGACAGAAAAAAAACTAAGTCCCGATGTGCCTAGCAGATTAGAAGGCATTTTGCTACCCCTACATGCACCCAACATGGCAGTAGGAGTCGATCGGGCACTTCCAGACACTTACTTACACTGTTTTGAACTTAGAAATTTCAATTGAATACTACTTGACATGTGTTGGTCTAGTAGCTCCTCATCTACCTATACCTACGTCCACCCCTGTTTGGACTTAGAAATTTTCAATTGAATACAATCTGAGAAGGCTTGGTCTATAGGATTCTCACCCATCTATACCTACATCCCCTCTTGTTTGGACTTAGAATTTTTTCAATTGAATACAATCTGAGAAGGCTTTGTCTATAGGATTCCAACCTATCTATACCTACATCCCCTCTTGTTTGGACTTAGAATTTTTCGATTGAATACACGTTGAGAAGGCTTGGTCTATAGGATTCTAACCTATCTATACCTACATCCCCTCTTGTTTGGACTTAGAATTTTTTCAATTGAATACACGTTGAGAAGGCTTGGTCTATAGGATTCTCACCTATCTATACGTACATCCCCTCTTGTTTGGACTTAGAATTTTTCGATTGAATACACGTTGAGAAGGCTTGGTCTATAGGATTCTAACCTATCTATACCTACATCCCCTCTTGTTTGGACTTAGAATTTTTTCAATTGAATACACGTTGAGAAGGCTTGGTCTATAGGATTCTAACCTATCTATACCTACATCCCCTCTTGTTTGGACTTAGAATTTTTTCAATTGAATACACGTTGAGAAGGCTTGGTCTATAGGAGTCTCACCTATCTATACCTACATCCCCTCTTGTTTGGACTTAGAATTTTTTCAATTGAATACAATCTGAGAAGGCTTGGTCTATAGGATTCTAACCTATCTATACCTACATCCCCTCTTGTTTGGACTTAGAATTTTTTCAATTGAATACAATCTGAGAAGGCTTGGTCTATAGGATTCTCACCTATCTATACCTACATCCCCTCTTGTTTGGACTTAGAATTTTTTCAATTGAATACACGTTGAGAAGGCTTGGTCTATAGGATTCTTACCTATCTATACCTACATCCCCTCTTGTTTGGACTTAGAATTTTTTCAATTGAATACAATCTGAAAAGGCTTGGTCTATAGGATTCTAACCTATCAATACCTACATCCCCTCTTGTTTGGACTTAGAATTTTTTCAATTGAATACACGTTGAGAAGGCTTGGTCTATAGGATTCTAACCTATCTATACCTACATCCCCTCTTGTTTTGACTTAGAATTTTTTCAATTGAATACACGTTGAGAAGGCTTGGTCTATAGGATTCTAACCTATCTATACCTACATCCCCTCTTGTTTGGACTTAGAATTTTTTCAATTGAATACAATCTGAGAAGGCTTGGTCTATAGGATTCTTACCTATCTATACCTACATCCCCTCTTGTTTGGACTTAGAATTTTTTCAATTGAATACACGTTGAGAAGGCTTGGTCTATAGGATTCTAACCTATCTATACCTACATCCCCTCTTGTTTGGACTTAGAATTTTTTCAATTGAATACACGTTGAGAAGGCTTGGTCTATAGGATTCTAACCTATCTATACCTACATCCCCTCTTGTTTGGACTTAGAATTTTTTCAATTGAATACAATCTGAGAAGGCTTGGTCTATAGGATTCTAACCTATCTATACCTACATCCCCTCTTGTTTGGACTTAGAATTTTTTCAATTGAATACAATCTGAGAAGGCTTGGTCTATAGGATTCTAACCTATCTATACCTACATCCCCTCTTGTTTGGACTTAGAATTTTTTCAATTAAATACACGTTGAGAAGGCTTGGTCTATAGGATTCTAACCTATCTATACCTACATCCCCTCTTGTTTGGACTTAGAATTTTTTCAATTGAATACAATCTGAGAAGGCTTGGTCTATAGGATTATAACCTATCTATACCTACATCCCCTCTTGTTTGGACTTAGAATTTTTTCAATTGAATACACGTTGAGAAGGCTTGGTCTATAGGATTCTAACCTATCTATACCTACATCCCCTCTTGTTTGGACTTAGAATTTTTTCAATTGAATACACGTTGAGAAGGCTTGGTCTATAGGAGTCTCACCTATCTATACCTACATCCCCTCTTGTTTGGACTTAGAATTTTTTCAATTGAATACAATCTGAGAAGGCTTGGTCTATAGGATTCTAACCTATCTATACCTACATCCCCTCTTGTTTGGACTTAGAATTTTTTCAATTGAATACAATCTGAGAAGGCTTGGTCTATAGGATTCTCACCTATCTATACCTACATCCCCTCTTGTTTGGACTTAGAATTTTTTCAATTGAATACACGTTGAGAAGGCTTGGTCTATAGGATTCTTACCTATCTATACCTACATCCCCTCTTGTTTGGACTTAGAATTTTTTCAATTGAATACAATCTGAAAAGGCTTGGTCTATAGGATTCTAACCTATCAATACCTACATCCCCTCTTGTTTGGACTTAGAATTTTTTCAATTGAATACACGTTGAGAAGGCTTGGTCTATAGGATTCTAACCTATCTATACCTACATCCCCTCTTGTTTGGACTTAGAATTTTTTCAATTGAATACACGTTGAGAAGGCTTGGTCTATAGGATTCTTACCTATCTATACCTACATCCCCTCTTGTTTGGACTTAGAATTTTTTCAATTGAATACAATCTGAGAAGGCTTGGTCTATAGGATTCTAACCTATCTATACCTACATCCCCTCTTGTTTGGACTTAGAATTTTTTCAATTGAATACAATCTGAGAAGGCTTGGTCTATAGGATTCTCACCTATCTATACCTACATCCCCTCTTGTTTGGACTTAGAATTTTTTCAATTGAATACACGTTGAGAAGGCTTGGTCTATAGGATTCTAACCTATCTATACCTACATCCCCTCTTGTTTGGACTTAGAATTTTTTCAATTGAATACACGTTGAGAAGGCTTGGTCTATAGGAGTCTCACCTATCTATACCTACATCCCCTCTTGTTTGGACTTAGAATTTTTTCAATTGAATACAATCTGAGAAGGCTTGGTCTATAGGATTCTAACCTATCTATACCTACATCCCCTCTTGTTTGGACTTAGAATTTTTTCAATTGAATACAATCTGAGAAGGCTTGGTCTATAGGATTCTCACCTATCTATACCTACATCCCCTCTTGTTTGGACTTAGAATTTTTTCAATTGAATACACGTTGAGAAGGCTTGGTCTATAGGATTCTTACCTATCTATACCTACATCCCCTCTTGTTTGGACTTAGAATTTTTTCAATTGAATACAATCTGAAAAGGCTTGGTCTATAGGATTCTAACCTATCAATACCTACATCCCCTCTTGTTTGGACTTAGAATTTTTTCAATTGAATACACGTTGAGAAGGCTTGGTCTATAGGATTCTAACCTATCTATACCTACATCCCCTCTTGTTTGGACTTAGAATTTTTTCAATTGAATACACGTTGAGAAGGCTTGGTCTATAGGATTCTTACCTATCTATACCTACATCCCCTCTTGTTTGGACTTAGAATTTTTTCAATTGAATACAATCTGAGAAGGCTTGGTCTATAGGATTCTAACCTATCTATACCTACATCCCCTCTTGTTTGGACTTAGAATTTTTTCAATTGAATACAATCTGAGAAGGCTTGGTCTATAGGATTCTAACCTATCAATACCTACATCCCCTCTTGTTTGGACTTAGAATTTTTTCAATTGAATACACGTTGAGAAGGCTTGGTCTATAGGATTCTAACCTATCTATACCTACATCCCCTCTTGTTTGGACTTAGAATTTTTTCAATTGAATACACGTTGAGAAGGCTTGGTCTATAGGATTCTTACCTATCTATACCTACATCCCCTCTTGTTTGGACTTAGAATTTTTTCAATTGAATACAATCTGAGAAGGCTTGGTCTATAGGATTCTAACCTATCTATACCTACATCCCCTCTTGTTTGGACTTAGAATTTTTTCAATTGAATACAATCTGAGAAGGCTTGGTCTATAGGATTCTCACCTATCTATACCTACATCCCCTCTTGTTTGGACTTAGAATTTTTTCAATTGAATACACGTTGAGAAGGCTTGGTCTATAGGATTCTTACCTATCTATACCTACATCCCCTCTTGTTTGGACTTAGAATTTTTTCAATTGAATACAATCTGAAAAGGCTTGGTCTATAGGATTCTAACCTATCAATACCTACATCCCCTCTTGTTTGGACTTAGAATTTTTTCAATTGAATACACGTTGAGAAGGCTTGGTCTATAGGATTCTAACCTATCTATACCTACATCCCCTCTTGTTTTGACTTAGAATTTTTTCAATTGAATACACGTTGAGAAGGCTTGGTCTATAGGATTCTAACCTATCTATACCTACATCCCCTCTTGTTTGGACTTAGAATTTTTTCAATTGAATACAATCTGAGAAGGCTTGGTCTATAGGATTCTTACCTATCTATACCTACATCCCCTCTTGTTTGGACTTAGAATTTTTTCAATTGAATACACGTTGAGAAGGCTTGGTCTATAGGATTCTAACCTATCTATACCTACATCCCCTCTTGTTTGGACTTAGAATTTTTTCAATTGAATACACGTTGAGAAGGCTTGGTCTATAGGATTCTAACCTATCTATACCTACATCCCCTCTTGTTTGGACTTAGAATTTTTTCAATTGAATACAATCTGAGAAGGCTTGGTCTATAGGATTCTAACCTATCTATACCTACATCCCCTCTTGTTTGGACTTAGAATTTTTTCAATTGAATACAATCTGAGAAGGCTTGGTCTATAGGATTCTAACCTATCTATACCTACATCCCCTCTTGTTTGGACTTAGAATTTTTTCAATTAAATACACGTTGAGAAGGCTTGGTCTATAGGATTCTAACCTATCTATACCTACATCCCCTCTTGTTTGGACTTAGAATTTTTTCAATTGAATACACGTTGAGAAGGCTTGGTCTATAGGATTCTTACCTATCTATACCTACATCCCCTCTTGTTTGGACTTAGAATTTTTTCAATTGAATACAATCTGAGAAGGCTTGGTCTATAGGATTCTAACCTATCTATACCTACATCCCCTCTTGTTTGGACTTAGAATTTTTTCAATTGAATACACGTTGAGAAGGCTTGGTCTATAGGATTCTAACCTATCTATACCTACATCCCCTCTTGTTTGGACTTAGAATTTTTCAATTGAATACACGTTGAGAAGGCTTGGTCTATAGGATTCTAACCTATCTATACCTACATCCCCTCTTGTTTGGACTTAGAATTTTTTCAATTAAATACACGTTGAGAAGGCTTGGTCTATAGGATTCTAACCTATCTATACCTACATCCCCTCTTGTTTGGACTTAGAATTTTTTCAATTGAATACACGTTGAGAAGGCTTGGTCTATAGGATTCTTACCTATCTATACCTACATCCCCTCTTGTTTGGACTTAGAATTTTTTCAATTAAATACACGTTGAGAAGGCTTGGTCTATAGGATTCTAACCTATCTATACCTACATCCCCTCTTGTTTGGACTTAGAATTTTTTCAATTGAATACACGTTGAGAAGGCTTGGTCTATAGGATTCTCACCTATCTATTACATCTATACATCCCCTCTTGTTTGGACTTAGAATTTTTTCAATTGAATACAATCTGAGAAGGCTTGGTCTATAGGATTCTAACCTATCTATACCTACATCCCCTCTTGTTTGGACTTAGAATTTTTTCAATTGAATACACGTCTGAGAAGGCTTGGTCTATAGGATTCTAACCTATCTATACCTACATCCCCTCTTGTTTGGACTTAGAATTTTTTCAATTGAATACACGTTGAGAAGGCTTGGTCTATAGGATTCTAACCTATCTATACCTACATCCCCTCTTGTTTGGACTTAGAATTTTTTCAATTGAATACACGTTGAGAAGGCTTGGTCTATAGGATTCTAACCTATCTATACCTACATCCCCTCTTGTTTGGACTTAGAATTTTTTCAATTGAATACACGTTGAGAAGGCTTGGTCTATAGGATTCTAACCTATCTATACCTACATCCCCTCTTGTTTGGACTTAGAATTTTTTCAATTGAATACACGTTGAGAAGGCTTGGTCTATAGGATTCTAACCTATCTATACCTACATCCCCTCTTGTTTGGACTTAGAATTTTTTCAATTGAATACAATCTGAGAAGGCTTGGTCTATAGGATTCTAACCTATCTATACCTACATCCCCTCTTGTTTGGACTTAGAATTTTTTCAATTGAATACACGTTGAGAAGGCTTGGTCTATAGGATTCTAACCTATCTATACCTACATCCCCTCTTGTTTGGACTTAGAATTTTTTCAATTGAATACACGTTGAGAAGGCTTGGTCTATAGGATTCCTAACCTATCTATACCTACATCCCCTCTTGTTTGGACTTAGAATTTTTTCAATTGAATACACGTTGAGAAGGCTTGGTCTATAGGATTCTTACCTATCTATACCTACATCCCCTCTTGTTTGGACTTAGAATTTTTTCAATTGAATACACGTTGAGAAGGCTTGGTCTATAGGATTCTAACCTATCTATACCTACATCCCCTCTTGTTTGGACTTAGAATTTTTTCAATTGAATACACGTTGAGAAGGCTTGGTCTATAGGATTCTAACCTATCTATACCTACATCCCCTCTTGTTTGGACTTAGAATTTATTTAATTGAATACACGTTGAGAAGGCTTGGTCTATAGGATTCTAACCTATCTATACCTACATCCCCTCTTGTTTGGACTTAGAATTTTTTCAATTGAATACACGTTGAGAAGGCTTGGTCTATAGGATTCTAACCTATCTATACATACATCCCCTCTTGTTTGGACTTAGAATTTTTTCAATTGAATACAATCTGAGAAGGCTTGGTCTATAGGATTCTAACCTATCAATACCTACATCCCCTCTTGTTTGGACTTAGAATTTTTTCAATTGAATACACGTTGAGAAGGCTTGGTCTATAGGATTCTAACCTATCTATACCTACATCCCCTCTTGTTTGGACTTAGAATTTTTTCAATTGAATACAATCTGAGAAGGCTTGGTCTATAGGATTCAAACCTATCTATACCTACATCCCCTCTTGTTTGGACTTAGAATTTTTTCAATTGAATACAATCTGAGAAGGCTTGGTCTATAGGATTCTAACCTATCTATACCTACATCCCCTCTTGTTTGGACTTAGAATTTTTTCAATTGAATACACGTTGAGAAGGCTTGGTCTATAGTATTCCAACCTATCTATACCTACATCCCCTCTTGTTTGGACTTAGAATTTTTTAAATTGAATACAATCTGAGAAGGCTTGGTCTATAGGATTCTAACCTATCTATACCTACATCCCCTCTTGTTTGGACTTAGAATTTTTTCAATTGAATACACGTTGAGAAGGCTTGGTCTATAGGATTCTTACCTATCTATACCTACATCCCCTCTTGTTTGGACTTAGAATTTTTTCAATTGAATACAATCTGAGAAGGCTTGGTCTATAGGATTCTAACCTATCTATACCTACATCCCCTCTTGTTTGGACTTAGAATTTTTTCAATTGAATACACATTGAGAAGGCTTGGTCTATAGGATTCTAACCTATCTATACCTACATCCCCTCTTGTTTGGACTTAGAATTTTTTCAATTGAATACACGTTGAGAAGGCTTGGTCTATAGGATTCTAACCTATCTATACCTACATCCCCTCTTGTTTGGACTTAGAATTTTTTCAATTGAATACACGTTGAGAAGGCTTGGTCTATAGGATTCTAACCTATCTATACCTACATCCCCTCTTGTTTGGACTTAGAATTTTTTTAATTGAATACAATCTGAGAAGGCTTGGTCTATAGGATTCTAACCTATCTATACCTACATCCCCTCTTGTTTGGACTTAGAATTTTTCAATTGAATACAATCTGAGAAGGCTTGGTCTATAGGATTCTAACCTATCTATACCTACATCCCCTCTTGTTTGGACTTAGAATTTTTTCAATTGAATACAATCTGAGAAGGCTTGGTCTATAGGATTTTAACCTATCTATACCTACATCCCCTCTTGTTTGGACTTAGAATTTTTTCAATTGAATACACGTTGAGAAGGCTTGGTCTATAGGATTCTAACCTATCTATACCTACATCCCCTCTTGTTTGGACTTAGAATTTTTTCAATTGAATACACGTTGAGAAGGCTTGGTCTATAGGATTCTAACCTATCTATACCTACATCCCCTCTTGTTTGGACTTAGAATTTTTTCAATTGAATACAATCTGAGAAGGCTTGGTCTATAGGATTCTAACCTATCTATACCTACATCCCCTCTTGTTTGGACTTAGAATTTTTTCAATTGAATACACGTTGAGAAGGCTTGGTCTATAGTATTCCAACCTATCTATACCTACATCCCCTCTTGTTTGGACTTAGAATTTTTTCAATTGAATACAATCTGAGAAGGCTTGGTCTATAGGATTCTAACCTATCTATACCTACATCCCCTCTTGTTTGGACTTAGAATTTTTTCAATTGAATACACGTTGAGAAGGCTTGGTCTATAGGATTCTAACCTATCTATACCTACATCCCCTCTTGTTTGGACTTAGAATTTTTTCAATTGAATACACGTTGAGAAGGCTTGGTCTATAGGATTCTTACCTATCTATACCTACATCCCCTCTTGTTTGGACTTAGAATTTTTTCAATTGAATACACGTTGAGAAGGCTTGGTCTATAGGATTCTAACCTATCTATACCTACATCCCCTCTTGTTTGGACTTAGAATTTTTTCAATTGAATACACGTTGAGAAGGCTTGGTCTATAGGATTCTAACCTATCTATACCTACATCCCCTCTTGTTTGGACTTAGAATTTTTTCAATTGAATACACGTTGAGAAGGCTTGGTCTATAGGATTCTAACCTATCTATACCTACATCCCCTCTTGTTTGGACTTAGAATTTTTTCAATTGAATACACGTTGAGAAGGCTTGGTCTATAGGATTCCAACCTATCTATACCTACATCCCCTCTTGTTTGGACTTAGAATTTTTTCAATTGAATACACGTTGAGAAGGCTTGGTCTATAGGATTCTTACCTATCTATACCTACATCCCCTCTTGTTTGGACTTAGAATTTTTTCAATTGAATACACGTTGAGAAGGCTTGGTCTATAGGATTCTAACCTATCTATACCTACATCCCCTCTTGTTTGGACTTAGAATTTTTTCAATTGAATACACGTTGAGAAGGCTTGGTCTATAGGATTCTAACCTATCTATACCTACATCCCCTCTTGTTTGGACTTAGAATTTTTTCAATTGAATACACGTTGAGAAGGCTTGGTCTATAGGATTCTAACCTATCTATACCTACATCCCCTCTTGTTTGGACTTAGAATTTTTTCAATTGAATACAATCTGAGAAGGCTTGGTCTATAGGATTCTAACCTATCAATACCTACATCCCCTCTTGTTTGGACTTAGAATTTTTTTAATTGAATACACGTTGAGAAGGCTTGGTCTATAGGATTCTAACCTATCTATACCTACATCCCCTCTTGTTTGGACTTAGAATTTTTTCAATTGAATACAATCTGAGAAGGCTTGGTCTATAGGATTCAAACCTATCTATACCTACATCCCCTCTTGTTTGGACTTAGAATTTTTTCAATTGAATACACGTTGAGAAGGCTTGGTCTATAGGATTCTAACCTATCTATACCTACATCCCCTCTTGTTTGGACTTAGAATTTTTTCAATTGAATACACGTTGAGAAGGCTTGGTCTATAGGATTCTAACCTATCTATACCTACATCCCCTCTTGTTTGGACTTAGAATTTTTTCAATTGAATATAATCTGAGAAGGCTTGGTCTATAGGATTCTAACCTATCAATACCTACATCCCCTCTTGTTTGGACTTAGAATTTTTTCAATTGAATACACGTTGAGAAGGCTTGGTCTATAGGATTCTAACCTATCTATACCTACATCCCCTCTTGTTTGGACTTAGAATTTTTTCAATTGAATACAATCTGAGAAGGCTTGGTCTATAGGATTCAAACCTATCTATACCTACATCCCCTCTTGTTTGGACTTAGAATTTTTTCAATTGAATACACGTTGAGAAGGCTTGGTCTATAGTATTCCAACCTATCTATACCTACATCCCCTCTTGTTTGGACTTAGAATTTTTTAAATTGAATACAATCTGAGAAGGCTTGGTCTATAGGATTCTAACCTATCTATACCTACATCCCCTCTTGTTTGGACTTAGAATTTTTTCAATTGAATACACGTTGAGAAGGCTTGGTCTATAGGATTCTAACCTATCTATACCTACATCCCCTCTTGTTTGGACTTAGAATTTTTTCAATTGAATACACGTTGAGAAGGCTTGGTCTATAGGATTCTAACCTATCTATACCTACATCCCCTCTTGTTTGGACTTAGAATTTTTTCAATTGAATACACGTTGAGAAGGCTTGGTCTATAGGATTCTTACCTATCTATACCTACATCCCCTCTTGTTTGGACTTAGAATTTTTTCAATTGAATACACGTTGAGAAGGCTTGGTCTATAGGATTCTAACCTATCTATACCTACATCCCCTCTTGTTTGGACTTAGAATTTTTTCAATTGAATACACGTTGAGAAGGCTTGGTCTATAGGATTCTAACCTATCTATACCTACATCCCCTCTTGTTTGGACTTAGAATTTTTTCAATTGAATACACGTTGAGAAGGCTTGGTCTATAGGATTCTTACCTATCTATACCTACATCCCCTCTTGTTTGGACTTAGAATTTTTTCAATTGAATACACGTTGAGAAGGCTTGGTCTATAGGATTCTAACCTATCTATACCTACATCCCCTCTTGTTTGGACTTAGAATTTTTTCAATTGAATACACGTTGAGAAGGCTTGGTCTATAGGATTCTAACCTATCTATACCTACATCCCCTCTTGTTTGGACTTAGAATTTTTTCAATTGAATACAATCTGAGAAGGCTTGGTCTATAGGATTCTAACCTATCTATACCTACATCCCCTCTTGTTTGGACTTAGAATTTTTTCAATTGAATACACGTTGAGAAGGCTTGGTCTATAGGATTCTAACCTATCAATACCTACATCCCCTCTTGTTTGGACTTAGAATTTTTTCAATTGAATACACGTTGAGAAGGCTTGGTCTATAGGATTCTAACCTATCTATACCTACATCCCCTCTTGTTTGGACTTAGAATTTTTTCAATTGAATACACGTTGAGAAGGCTTGGTCTATAGGATTCTAACCTATCTATACCTACATCCCCTCTTGTTTGGACTTAGAATTTTTTCAATTGAATACACGTTGAGAAGGCTTGGTCTATAGGATTCTAACCTATCTATACCTACATCCCCTCTTGTTTGGACTTAGAATTTTTTCAATTGAATACACGTTGAGAAGGCTTGGTCTATAGGATTCTAACCTATCTATACCTACATCCCCTCTTGTTTGGACTTAGAATTTTTTCAATTGAATACAATCTGAGAAGGCTTGGTCTATAGGATTCTAACCTATCTATACCTACATCCCCTCTTGTTTGGACTTAGAATTTTTTCAATTGAATACACGTTGAGAAGGCTTGGTCTATAGGATTCTAACCTATCTATACCTACATCCCCTCTTGTTTGGACTTAGAATTTTTTCAATTGAATACACGTTGAGAAGGCTTGGTCTATAGGATTCCAACCTATCTATACCTACATCCCCTCTTGTTTGGACTTAGAATTTTTTCAATTGAATACACGTTGAGAAGGCTTGGTCTATAGGATTCTTACCTATCTATACCTACATCCCCTCTTGTTTGGACTTAGAATTTTTTCAATTGAATACACGTTGAGAAGGCTTGGTCTATAGGATTCTAAGCTATCTATACCTACATCCCCTCTTGTTTGGACTTAGAATTTTTTCAATTGAATACACGTTGAGAAGGCTTGGTCTATAGGATTCTAACCTATCTATACCTACATCCCCTCTTGTTTGGACTTAGAATTTATTTAATTGAATACACGTTGAGAAGGCTTGGTCTATAGGATTCTAACCTATCTATACCTACATCCCCTCTTGTTTGGACTTAGAATTTTTTCAATTGAATACACGTTGAGAAGGCTTGGTCTATAGGATTCTAACCTATCTATACATACATCCCCTCTTGTTTGGACTTAGAATTTTTTCAATTGAATACAATCTGAGAAGGCTTGGTCTATAGGATTCTAACCTATCAATACCTACATCCCCTCTTGTTTGGACTTAGAATTTTTTCAATTGAATACACGTTGAGAAGGCTTGGTCTATAGGATTCTAACCTATCTATACCTACATCCCCTCTTGTTTGGACTTAGAATTTTTTCAATTGAATACAATCTGAGAAGGCTTGGTCTATAGGATTCAAACCTATCTATACCTACATCCCCTCTTGTTTGGACTTAGAATTTTTTCAATTGAATACACGTTGAGAAGGCTTGGTCTATAGTATTCCAACCTATCTATACCTACATCCCCTCTTGTTTGGACTTAGAATTTTTTAAATTGAATACAATCTGAGAAGGCTTGGTCTATAGGATTCTAACCTATCTATACCTACATCCCCTCTTGTTTGGACTTAGAATTTTTTCAATTGAATACACGTTGAGAAGGCTTGGTCTATAGGATTCTAACCTATCTATACCTACATCCCCTCTTGTTTGGACTTAGAATTTTTTCAATTGAATACAATCTGAGAAGGCTTGGTCTATAGGATTCTAACCTATCTATACCTACATCCCCTCTTGTTTGGACTTAGAATTTTTTCAATTGAATACACATTGAGAAGGCTTGGTCTATAGGATTCTAACCTATCTATACCTACATCCCCTCTTGTTTGGACTTAGAATTTTTTCAATTGAATACACGTTGAGAAGGCTTGGTCTATAGGATTCTAACCTATCTATACCTACATCCCCTCTTGTTTGGACTTAGAATTTTTTCAATTGAATACACGTTGAGAAGGCTTGGTCTATAGGATTCTAACCTATCTATACCTACATCCCCTCTTGTTTGGACTTAGAATTTTTTTAATTGAATACAATCTGAGAAGGCTTGGTCTATAGGATTCTAACCTATCTATACCTACATCCTCTCTTGTTTGGACTTAGAATTTTTCAATTGAATACAATCTGAGAAGGCTTGGTCTATAGGATTCTAACCTATCTATACCTACATCCCCTCTTGTTTGGACTTAGAATTTTTTCAATTGAATACAATCTGAGAAGGCTTGGTCTATAGGATTTTAACCTATCTATACCTACATCCCCTCTTGTTTGGACTTAGAATTTTTTCAATTGAATACACGTTGAGAAGGCTTGGTCTATAGGATTCTAACCTATCTATACCTACATCCCCTCTTGTTTGGACTTAGAATTTTTTCAATTGAATACACGTTGAGAAGGCTTGGTCTATAGGATTCTAACCTATCTATACCTACATCCCCTCTTGTTTGGACTTAGAATTTTTTCAATTGAATACAATCTGAGAAGGCTTGGTCTATAGGATTCTAACCTATCTATACCTACATCCCCTCTTGTTTGGACTTAGAATTTTTTCAATTGAATACACGTTGAGAAGGCTTGGTCTATAGTATTCCAACCTATCTATACCTACATCCCCTCTTGTTTGGACTTAGAATTTTTTCAATTGAATACAATCTGAGAAGGCTTGGTCTATAGGATTCTAACCTATCTATACCTACATCCCCTCTTGTTTGGACTTAGAATTTTTTCAATTGAATACACGTTGAGAAGGCTTGGTCTATAGGATTCTAACCTATCTATACCTACATCCCCTCTTGTTTGGACTTAGAATTTTTTCAATTGAATACACGTTGAGAAGGCTTGGTCTATAGGATTCTAACCTATCTATACCTACATCCCCTCTTGTTTGGACTTAGAATTTTTTCAATTGAATACACGTTGAGAAGGCTTGGTCTATAGGATTCTAACCTATCTATACCTACATCCCCTCTTGTTTGGACTTAGAATTTTTTCAATTGAATACACGTTGAGAAGGCTTGGTCTATAGGATTCTAACCTATCTATACCTACATCCCCTCTTGTTTGGACTTAGAATTTTTTCAATTGAATACACGTTGAGAAGGCTTGGTCTATAGGATTCTAACCTATCTATACCTACATCCCCTCTTGTTTGGACTTAGAATTTTTTCAATTGAATACACGTTGAGAAGGCTTGGTCTATAGGATTCCAACCTATCTATACCTACATCCCCTCTTGTTTGGACTTAGAATTTTTTCAATTGAATACACGTTGAGAAGGCTTGGTCTATAGGATTCTTACCTATCTATACCTACATCCCCTCTTGTTTGGACTTAGAATTTTTTCAATTGAATACACGTTGAGAAGGCTTGGTCTATAGGATTCTAACCTATCTATACCTACATCCCCTCTTGTTTGGACTTAGAATTTTTTCAATTGAATACACGTTGAGAAGGCTTGGTCTATAGGATTCTAACCTATCTATACCTACATCCCCTCTTGTTTGGACTTAGAATTTTTTCAATTGAATACACGTTGAGAAGGCTTGGTCTATAGGATTCTAACCTATCTATACCTACATCCCCTCTTGTTTGGACTTAGAATTTTTTCAATTGAATACAATCTGAGAAGGCTTGGTCTATAGGATTCTAACCTATCAATACCTACATCCCCTCTTGTTTGGACTTAGAATTTTTTCAATTGAATACACGTTGAGAAGGCTTGGTCTATAGGATTCTAACCTATCTATACCTACATCCCCTCTTGTTTGGACTTAGAATTTTTTCAATTGAATACAATCTGAGAAGGCTTGGTCTATAGGATTCAAACCTATCTATACCTACATCCCCTCTTGTTTGGACTTAGAATTTTTTCAATTGAATACACGTTGAGAAGGCTTGGTCTATAGTATTCCAACCTATCTATACCTACATCCCCTCTTGTTTGGACTTAGAATTTTTTAAATTGAATACAATCTGAGAAGGCTTGGTCTATAGGATTCTAACCTATCTATACCTACATCCCCTCTTGTTTGGACTTAGAATTTTTTCAATTGAATACACGTTGAGAAGGCTTGGTCTATAGGATTCTAACCTTTCTATACCTACATCCCCTCTTGTTTGGACTTAGAATTTTTTCAATTGAATACAATCTGAGAAGGCTTGGTCTATAGGATTCTAACCTATCTATACCTACATCCCCTCTTGTTTGGACTTAGAATTTTTTCAATTGAATACACATTGAGAAGGCTTGGTCTATAGGATTCTAACCTATCTATACCTACATCCCCTCTTGTTTGGACTTAGAATTTTTTCAATTGAATACACGTTGAGAAGGCTTGGTCTATAGGATTCTAACCTATCTATACCTACATCCCCTCTTGTTTGGACTTAGAATTTTTTCAATTGAATACACGTTGAGAAGGCTTGGTCTATAGGATTCTAACCTATCTATACCTACATCCCCTCTTGTTTGGACTTAGAATTTTTTTAATTGAATACAATCTGAGAAGGCTTGGTCTATAGGATTCTAACCTATCTATACCTACATCCCCTCTTGTTTGGACTTAGAATTTTTCAATTGAATACAATCTGAGAAGGCTTGGTCTATAGGATTCTAACCTATCTATACCTACATCCCCTCTTGTTTGGACTTAGAATTTTTTCAATTGAATACAATCTGAGAAGGCTTGGTCTATAGGATTTTAACCTATCTATACCTACATCCCCTCTTGTTTGGACTTAGAATTTTTTCAATTGAATACACGTTGAGAAGGCTTGGTCTATAGGATTCTAACCTATCTATACCTACATCCCCTCTTGTTTGGACTTAGAATTTTTTCAATTGAATACAATCTGAGAAGGCTTGGTCTATAGGATTCTAACCTATCTATACCTACATCCCCTCTTGTTTGGACTTAGAATTTTTTCAATTGAATACACGTTGAGAAGGCTTGGTCTATAGGATTCTAACCTATCTATACCTACATCCCCTCTTGTTTGGACTTAGAATTTTTTCAATTGAATACACGTTGAGAAGGCTTGGTCTATAGGATTCTAACCTATCTATACCTACATCCCCTCTTGTTTGGACTTAGAATTTTTTCAATTGAATACACGTTGAGAAGGCTTGGTCTATAGGATTCCAACATATCTATACCTACATCCCCTCTTGTTTGGACTTAGAATTTTTTCAATTGAATACACGTTGAGAAGGCTTGGTCTATAGGATTCTTACCTATCTATACCTACATCCCCTCTTGTTTGGACTTAGAATTTTTTCAATTGAATACACGTTGAGAAGGCTTGGTCTATAGGATTCTAACCTATCTATACCTACATCCCCTCTTGTTTGGACTTAGAATTTTTTCAATTGAATACACGTTGAGAAGGCTTGGTCTATAGGATTCTAACCTATCTATACCTACATCCCCTCTTGTTTGGACTTAGAATTTTTTCAATTGAATACACGTTGAGAAGGCTTGGTCTATAGGATTCTAACCTATCTATACCTACATCCCCTCTTGTTTGGACTTAGAATTTTTTCAATTGAATACACGTTGAGAAGGCTTGGTCTATAGGATTCTAACCTATCTATACCTACATCCCCTCTTGTTTGGACTTAGAATTTTTTCAATTGAATACAATCTGAGAAGGCTTGGTCTATAGGATTCTAACCTATCAATACCTACATCCCCTCTTGTTTGGACTTAGAATTTTTTCAATTGAATACACGTTGAGAAGGCTTGGTCTATAGGATTCTAACCTATCTATACCTACATCCCCTCTTGTTTGGACTTAGAATTTTTTCAATTGAATACAATCTGAGAAGGCTTGGTCTATAGGATTCAAACCTATCTATACCTACATCCCCTCTTGTTTGGACTTAGAATTTTTTCAATTGAATACAATCTTAGAAGGCTTGGTCTATAGGATTCTAACCTATCTATACCTACATCCCCTCTTGTTTGGACTTAGAATTTTTTCAATTGAATACACGTTGAGAAGGCTTGGTCTATAGTATTCCAACCTATCTATACCTACATCCCCTCTTGTTTGGACTTAGAATTTTTTAAATTGAATACAATCTGAGAAGGCTTGGTCTATAGGATTCTAACCTATCTATACCTACATCCCCTCTTGTTTGGACTTAGAATTTTTTCAATTGAATACACGTTGAGAAGGCTTGGTCTATAGGATTCTAACCTTTCTATACCTACATCCCCTCTTGTTTGGACTTAGAATTTTTTCAATTGAATACAATCTGAGAAGGCTTGGTCTATAGGATTCTAACCTATCTATACCTACATCCCCTCTTGTTTGGACTTAGAATTTTTTCAATTGAATACACATTGAGAAGGCTTGGTCTATAGGATTCTAACCTATCTATACCTACATCCCCTCTTGTTTGGACTTAGAATTTTTTCAATTGAATACACGTTGAGAAGGCTTGGTCTATAGGATTCTAACCTATCTATACCTACATCCCCTCTTGTTTGGACTTAGAATTTTTTCAATTGAATACACGTTGAGAAGGCTTGGTCTATAGGATTCTAACCTATCTATACCTACATCCCCTCTTGTTTGGACTTAGAATTTTTTTAATTGAATACAATCTGAGAAGGCTTGGTCTATAGGATTCTAACCTATCTATACCTACATCCCCTCTTGTTTGGACTTAGAATTTTTCAATTGAATACAATCTGAGAAGGCTTGGTCTATAGGATTCTAACCTATCTATACCTACATCCCCTCTTGTTTGGACTTAGAATTTTTTCAATTGAATACAATCTGAGAAGGCTTGGTCTATAGGATTTTAACCTATCTATACCTACATCCCCTCTTGTTTGGACTTAGAATTTTTTCAATTGAATACACGTTGAGAAGGCTTGGTCTATAGGATTCTAACCTATCTATACCTACATCCCCTCTTGTTTGGACTTAGAATTTTTTCAATTGAATACAATCTGAGAAGGCTTGGTCTATAGGATTCTAACCTATCTATACCTACATCCCTCTTGTTTGGACTTAGAATTTTTTCAATTGAATACACGTTGAGAAGGCTTGGTCTATAGGATTCTAACCTATCTATACCTACATCCCCTCTTGTTTGGACTTAGAATTTTTTCAATTGAATACAATCTGAGAAGGCTTGGTCTATAGGATTCTAACCTATCTATACCTACATCCCCTCTTGTTTGGACTTAGAATTTTTTCAATTGAATACACGTTGAGAAGGCTTGGTCTATAGGATTCTAACCTATCTATACCTACATCCCCTCTTGTTTGGACTTAGAATTTTTTCAATTGAATACACGTTGAGAAGGCTTGGTCTATAGGATTCTAACCTATCTATACCTACATCCCCTCTTGTTTGGACTTAGAATTTTTTCAATTGAATACAATCTGAGAAGGCTTGGTCTATAGGATTCTAACCTATCAATACCTACATCCCCTCTTGTTTTGACTTAGAATTTTTTCAATTGAATACACGTTGAGAAGGCTTGGTCTATAGGATTCTAACCTATCTATACCTACATCCCCTCTTGTTTGGACTTAGAATTTTTTCAATTGAATACACGTTGAGAAGGCTTGGTCTATAGGATTCTAACCTATCTATACCTACATCCCCTCTTGTTTGGACTTAGAATTTTTTCAATTGAATACACGTTGAGAAGGCTTGGTCTATAGTATTCCACCCTATCTATACCTACATTTTTTATGTTTTATATTAATATTGATTAAATAGTAAATTAGTAGAAAATATTTTTTATGTTTGATATTAATAATGATTTAATAGTAAATTAGTAGCAAATATTTTTTTGTTTCATATTAATAATGATTAAATAGTAAATTAGTAGCAAATATTTTTGATGTTTGATATTAATAATGATTAAATAGTAAATTAGTAGCAAATATTTTTTATGTTTGATATTAATACGGATTAAATAGTAAATTAGTAGCAAATATTTTTGATGTTTGATATTAATAATGATTAAATAGGAAATTAGTAGCAAATATTTTTTATGTTTGATATTAATAATGATTAAATAGGAAATTAGTAGCAAATATTTTTTATGTTTGATATTAATAGTGATTAAATAGTAAATTAGTTGCAAATATTTTTTATGTTTGATATTAATAGTGATTAAATTGGAAATTAGTAGCAAATATTTTTTATGTTTGTATATTAATAATGATTAAATAGTAAATTAGTAGCAAATATTTTTTATGTTTGTATATTAATAATGATTAAATAGGAAATTAGTAGCAAATATTTTTTATGTTTGATGTTAATAGTGATTAAATAGGAAATTAGTAGCAAATATTTTTATGTTTGATATTAATAGTTATTAAATAGTAAATTAGTAGCAAATATTTTTAATGTTTGATATTAATAGTGATTAAATAGTAAATTAGTAGCAAATATTTTTTATGTTTGATATTAATAATGATTAAATAGTAAATTAGTAGCAAATATTTTTTGCGTTTGATATTAATAGTGATTTAATAGTAAATTAGTAGCAATATTTTTGGGGTTTGAGATTAATAATGATTTAATAGGAAATTAGTAGCAAATATTTGTTATGTTTGATAATTATAGTGATTAAATAGAAAATTAGTAGCAAATATGTTTTGGTTTGATTTTAATAATGATTAAATAGTAAATTAGTAGCAAATATTTTTATGTTTGATATCAATAGTGATTAAATAGTAAATTAGTAGCAAATATTTTTTATGTTTGATATTAATAGTGATTAAATAGTAAATTAGTAGCAAATATTTTTTATGTTTGATATTAATAATGATTAAATAGTAAATTAGTAGCAAATAATGTGTATGTTTGATATTAATAGTGATTAAATAGTAAATTAATAGCAAATATTTTTTATGTTATATTAATAATGATTAAATAGTAAATTAGTAGCAAATATTTTTTATGTTATATTAATAATGATTAAATAGTAAATTAGTAGCAAATACTTTTTATGTTTGATATTAATAATGATTAAATAGTAAAGTAGTAGCAAATATTTTTTATGTTTGATATTAATAGTGATTAAATAGTAAAGTAGTAGCAAATATTTTTTATGTTTGATATTAATAATGATTAAATAGTAAATTAGTAGCAAATATTTTTTATGTTTGATATTAATAGTGATTAAATAGTAAAGTAGTAGCAAATATTTTTTTTGTTTGATATTAATAATGATTAAATAGTAAATTAGTAGCAAATATTTTTTTGTTTGATATTAATAGTGATTAAATAGTAAAGTAGTAGCAAATATTTTTTATGTTTGATATTAATAATGATTAAATAGTAAATTAGTAGCAAATATTTTTTGTTTGATATTAATAATGATTAAATAGTAAAGTAGTAGCAAATATTTTTTTGTTTGATATTAATAGTGATTAACTAGTAAATTAGTAGCAAATATTTTTTTGTTTGATATTAATAGTGATTAAATAGTAAATTAGTAGCAAATATTTTTTATGTTTGATATTAATAATGATTAAATAGTAAAGTAGTAGCAAATATTTTTTTGTTTGATATTAATAATGATTAAATAGTAAATTAGTAGCAAATACTTTTTATGTTTGATATTAATAATGATTAAATAGTAAATTAGTAGCAAATATTTTTTATGTTTGATATTAATAGTGATTAAATAGTGAATTAGTAGCAAATATTTTTTATGTTTGATATTAATAATGATTAAATAGTAAATTAGTAGCAAATATTTTTTATGTTTGATATTAATAATGATTAAATAGTAAATTAGTAGCAAATATTTTTTATGTTTGATATTAATAATGATTAAATAGTGAATTAGTAGCAAATATTTTTTATGTTTGATATTAATAATGATTAAATAGTAAATTAGTAGCAAATATTTTTTATGTTTGATATTAATAATGATTAAATAGTGAATTAGTAGCAAATATTTTTTATGTTTGATATTAATAGTGATTAAATAGAAAATTAGTAGCAAATATTTTTTATGTTTGATATTAATAATGATTAAATAGTAAATTAGTAGCAAATATTTTTTATGTTTGATATTAATAGTGATTAAATAGTGAATTAGTAGCAAATATTTTTTATGTTTGATATTAATAATGATTAAATAGTAAATTAGTAGCAAATATTTGTTATGGTTGATATTAATAATGATTAAATAGTAAATTAGTAGCAAATAGTTTTTATGTTTGATATTAATAGTGAATTAATAGTAAATTAGTAGCAAATATTATTTTGGTGTTATATTAATAGTAAATTATTAGCAACAATTTTTGGGTTTGAGATTAATTGTGAATTATTGGTAAAATGGTGAGAGTTTAAAATTTAAATAAACATGAACAAAGCTTCTTTCTTAAAACTGCAAGCCTGTGGAACTTTGTTCCGTTTTCCTACTTTCCAACTGACTACAACATGGTCATCTTCAAGTTCAACTTAAACAAATTCTTGATGAACGGTTCCCCTTAACTTATCCCATTTACCGAATTTCTACCACTAACGATTCCTATGATATTGTCCAATGTACTACTGTACACTCTTTAATCTGTATCCTTGAGTGGCCTCCGGGCCTTGATAATGGTGACTTCTTTTTTTTCTTTATTTCATAGGGACTGCCTTCGGATACCACATGCTGACATGGGGTCTTTACGTTGATGTTCTTCTAATGGAAGCTGATCCGAAGAATCGAACTGTGGACCAAATCTTGAGGGAAGAAATCACTGAACCGTTTGGTAATGTAACAATATGGCTAAAATTTTTGCTTAATTATTATTTTTTGTCCTTTAGTCCTCATGCTCCAGTAGCAATGTTTCTGAGAACCATTTGGTAATGTAAGAATATTTCTAAAATTTTTGCAAAATCGGCTTTCAAATAGTACAGAAAACCAACTCTCTTCCTGATCTACATCAATGACATCCCTAAACAGATACTTAAATCATTCGTTGACATCTATGCTGATGACACGACCATCTACGGCAACATATCAAAGGCTGTAAATGACAAAGTTCTCTCTGATTCTCTCTCCTCTGATCTCAAGTGCGTGGTTCAGTGGGGGAAGATGTGGCTAGTTACCTTTAATGCATCCAAAACCAAACTCCTATCCTTACATCATCAACACTCTGATACCCATCTGGCATCAATTGAAATGGATGGCTCTCACCTAGGAGAAGTCCCATGTTTTGACAAGCTTCTGGGCTTTACCTTTACTCCTTAACTGAAATGAAACACATACATCAAGTCTGTTGCCAATGACGCTGGAAAGATGGCGGCTTTCTTTTCATATCATATATATATATATATATATATATATATATATATATATGTCAAGAATTGTATAAGTCAACTGAATTAAAAGAGTAAATTATAAGATGGTCAACATCATAAATTTTGGAATATAACCTATTTGTCATTTATTCTCTCTCTCTCTCTCTCTCTCTCTCTATATATATATATATATATATATATATATATATATATATATATATATATACACACACACACATAATAGAACAAGCAATTTAGTTGACAATATCTTAGTTCACCAATTCCGATACAAGTATTGGAAGTGGGGAATACAATCACAAACAACATCGGGTCTCCTTGCTAGTCGTGAATAGAGCATACAAAAAAATAATTATTTATAAAATCAACCCCCCTCTTCCGATAAAAAAAAAAAAAAAATGCAAAAATCCATTTCATCCGTACGTGTGGTATCGATTACCATTAAACGGAACTCCTTTTACTTCTTGTAGGAATCGATTTCTTCCAAGGAACACCGACTTCGGAACAGTATAGGATCAGGCCCAGCGTTTATATGCAGTCTCTATGGGACCAGAAGTATCATCTAGTCAGTAAAGTCTTTTGGAAGAGCATAAAATATAGGATCTTCAGTGGAAATGGATACGACCATATCGCCGAACGGGCCGTCGCTGATTTGGTCGTAAGTTTTTCTTAACCTTGCTCTTCCCTTTTTTTTTTTTCATTAATCATTTTTTCTTTCTAGACGTTACAACATGGCAAGGAAGAAGAAAAAAAAAGTAACAAAACAACCAGGACAAAACTCAAAGAAAACCAACCTGCCTCCTCCCTTGAGGCTTGCATTTACTAATATCCGCGGGCTTAGAACTCTATACACAACACAAATAACCCAGAACTATTCACACAGATAACAAAAAACCTTATCCTCCTCAATCAGAACGACAAACTAAACAACATACTTAAAACAACAAAAATAATAAAAAGCAAACGCCAACCCAAAAACTTAAAACACATCCTAACTTCCTCAAAACTCGTCCCACATACTACAAAAGGAGTTACAAAATACAACAAACCGCGATGTGGAGTATGTGACATAATAATAGAAGGTAACACATACACATTCAAAATCCCAGCACAAACATTCAAAATAAAAAAGGATCTAAATTGCACCTCCAGAAATGTAGTATATGCACTAAGATGCACAACATGCAACAAATCCTACATAGGCGCCACCAAAAATTTCAGCAATAGAGTGGCCTTACATAAGAGCAACATCAAAATTGCAGATAACAGACACCTCTATGTTTCAAAACACGTGCACACATGCAGTGGAAACAGCTTCAAAATAATGCCAATCTTCCAAACAGACAATTATTATTATTATTATTTTTATTTACTTACACAGGAAAAAAATTTCATCACCAGATTCATTCCTGAACTGAACAGAGCTTAATATCAACACACAAAAACATGAAATGCAAGGCACACTCGCATGCACACCCATACACATACACATATACACACCCACACATAAATCACAACCGACACATTGAAACACACACACACGCGCGCGCGTGTATACAACCACACACAGACATAACACCCTTATCTCTAATACAACACACTGAACAATACCAACCCTACTTAACCTCGAAACCAACAACACTAGGAAACACCTAGAATCTGTTAGAAAGGGTGTAAATAAACATTAATAATTTTATTATATCATAATTAGGATCATTTAATTCATTTTTATGTAAATTATAAAATTATTAATTCCATCTACTAACTAACTAACTAATGAATTAATTTTACTCAAACAATTTTCACTACATAAATATATGCAAATAATAGGGGGGAAATAAGTTCAATCCAGCGACTGACACCCTTTCTAACTCAACAATAAACAACAACATATGCAAATAATAAATAAAATATTTATCAATATTCAAATTTTATTTTTAGCTGCGATATTTTAAGTCTAAAAAATTCTTATTTTTTACTTTACTAGAATATCTTGTTCTTTACTTTTCCAGGTTGAATGTCTTGTCCTTTACTTTTCCAGGTTTAATAAAATCTTAAGAATATTACTTTTCATGCGCGCATTTTTCCATATATATATATATATATATATATATATATATATCTATATAAATAAAATGAACTCATTTTTTCCCGTCTGATTTTGACATTAATAGGATTAAAAATCAAGATATTTCATGCAAATATAATATGAACAAACGGCAGAACAATATCTGAGGTGTGTTATAGGCTTATTATTTCTCAAATTCCTCGATAATCTTAGATTTCTATACTTTTTCTGCTGAGAAGTCACGGCCAAAATCGGTTAAGATCAATGGAAGTGGTGAAATATTTTCTCTCTAATAAATTCCTCCTCCCCCTGCCACCACTTAACACCGTTTGGGGATCGTTCACAAGGAAAAGTTCAGAAGAGAACACCGGTTTGGCTTCGTAGTTCTTTCATGTGAAGTTATTTAAAATCACTAAACTAAGCTGCAGTGCTCTGTGGCGTAGTGGTTAGTGTGCTGGACAATTCACATTATATTTTCACGTTCGCGCCGACCTACTGTAGTCGGTTTTTTTTTTTTTTTTTCTAAACAACTGGAATGGACTTTTCTTGGTGGCCGAACTGTTAACGTTGCAGATGTTTTTTTTTTGTTTTTTTTTTCACACTTTATTTTCCTACTTTTACTCATGACTCCGGGTTTGATCCTTCCTACTTACCTACCATAACATTTTTTAAAACTCCCCCCCCCGTCCCGGAAACAAACACTCGGGCAACGCCGGGTACCCCCGCTAGTATATATATATATATATATGTATTGTATTCTTTTTATCTACATAAATATTAGTAGATTATTCTTTCTAATTATATAAGTATAGAGTTACACCTATATATATATATATATATATATATATATATATATATATATGTATTGTATTCTTTTTATCTACATTAATATTAGTAGATTATTCTTTCTAATCATTAGTCTTATTTACTTTCTTCAATCCCCTTTTATGGCTAAATATGTTATATAAAAAAGATAATAAATATTAATTTCATTCTGTTTTATTATTATTATTATTATTATTATTATTATTATTATTATTGTTATTATTATTATTAATAATTTTAATATATTGTTTTATCATTATTTTTATATATTTATTTAAAAGAAAACGTGAAAACTTTAAACTTATATCATTTAGTATAAAGGGCTTAATTAATTGTAGACTTATATATATATATATGGATGGTAAATATGTTGGTTGCTTACATTCGCTGTCACTTTTGACATGTACGCTTTTAACGCTAAGATTGTGTTTTTTGTTTGTGTTGTTGTAATAACGCGTCTCGTCATTGTAATGTATAATTGTCCATAAATTAGTTGACACGCAGATAATAAATCTCTTTTTCTCTATTCTCTTAACATTTTAATCTTCCCTTCCTATTAATTCTTACTTTCACTCTTTCTCTCTTTAACTATATTTCATCATTCTTTCTTTTCTCTTCTAGCCCTTGTTTTCTTTATAATAACCCTTTATATCGTTTTTTTCTTTTTCTTCGCCATATTTTTTTTCTCTATTTATTTTCTTTCTCTATTTCTTTTTTCTCCTCCTCATCATTCTCTCTCCATTATATTTTTTTTATTAGTTTTCTTTAGATTGCCCCTCCCTCTTTACAAAATTAAAGTTCTGTGTTTTAAGGGTTTTTTTAACTCCAACCTTTAAAGAGTTCCTACTTAATAAAAAAAAATCCATTATTCATTCAACATTTGATATCTGTTGTTTGATTGAAACAAATGGCTGTTTGTAGCAGCGGGATGTAAACATGTTTATATAACAATAAACAAATATATATATATATATATAGATATTTGTTTATTGTTATATAAACATGTTTATATATATATATATATATTCAAGCAAACTACAATCTACTTAAATATATATATATATATATATATATATATATATATATATATATATATATATGTGAGTAAAGTATGTTTTGCTTACCATCTTCTGTCCATAATTTTCATAAAAATTCTTTTTGATTAAGGGAGGTGGTGTTTGATCAACACTGCTGGGGAGCCATGATTTAATATACTGTTTTGTTTTTAAATCCCCGACACAGTGTTTCATGGTAAACAACTGATGACTCCTTAAATTGACATTAGTACTATAGTGAATTCGAGAGAGCAAGTTGATGCATATATATATATATATATATATATATCAAATAATAAATAAAGCCAATAACACATGACAATTATCTCCCCTTAAAAACTTGCAAAATAAATATTCTCTCTCTATAGATATTAACTGTAGCGTCTTTAAATCAAAATACGCTAACGGAAACAATTTACTGCACGAGCGTCGCCCTTTTAAAATTCATCATTCAATAAAATAAAAAGCTATAGCAAACATCTAAATGACTACTTTAAATACAGTTCCTGATTTCAAAAAAAGAAAAACTAAAAGGTAACTATCTCTATATATTTTTAAATCAAATTTATTATGTAAATTCAAAAAAATATATATTTTTTCTACTCATTTCTATCTCTAACCTATACTAATTTTCTTATAAATTTTAAATCCAAACCTTTTACTTCAATTTTTCAGATTCATCTGCCTTACTTTTAATGCTAGGTTTATTTTTGGTGTCTTGTAAATTCAATAGAAATCCTCCTAAATTTGCTGATGAGGAGACCGTGCTTACCAAAAAAACTATGTATAATTGTTCTACGTGACTTCATGTATACCACAAATAAAAAGCACGGATTTCCGAAACGATCGTACAGATAATTGACTTTGTTGTTGTTCCTTCTTATGAAACTGATTTTTAATTTAATTAAAATTTGATTTTTTAATTAAAAAATTTTTTTTTTTTTTTAATTTTTAAATTGTAAATCACATTACTTAATATATATATATATATATATATATATATATATATATATGTGAAAAATTCAAAAATTGTAATTTTATGTTTATCTTTTCAGAATGATGCACCTTTCGATGCATGCATGGACTACAAATTACGCCTGACCCCTATGTCAAGTTTCAACGGCTATGGCACTGCACGTGGGATCGCTAAGCTCTACGGAATCATTTCGAATGGAGGTGTCCACGAGAACAAAACTCTCTTCAAGGAATCAACATTGGATGCGATGGAGGTGCCGCTCGTGAAAGGTTTGGATCTTGTGATCGGCGTTAATAATTCTTTCGGACCCGGCCTCATGTTGATTAAATCCCCGAAGGTAAGTTTCGTAATGATTTCCTGTCATTCTGTGACTTCATCGGAAACTTCCCCTTCGTTCGTCCTTCTCCTCCTCATCACTTTCGTCAGCATCATTTCATATGTATAGGACAACCTCCAGAAATTGATTAATTCTATAATAGTAAAATACTATCTTAAATTGTTAGGTGTGAGTATAGAAGATTTAAGAGAGGTGAAAGTACAGACGAGTTAAAAACAACTCTCTCCCCTCCCAATATTAAGAATGGCTTTCTGAATAAGTTTTTTATTTCAGAACGGTCTCTATTCCATAATAGTAAAATACTACCCCCCTCCTTATATTAAGAATTATTAAATTGCCTTCTATTAAGAATTATTAAATTCTTACGTGAAAGTACAGAAGAATTAAAAATGATCACCCTCCCAATATTAAGAACGGCTTTCTAAATAATAACATTTGTATTTCGGCACGGTCCCTATTCCATAATAGCAAAATACTATCCTCCCTCTCTATATTAAGAATTAATAAATTGTTAGGTGAAAATACAGATGAGTTAAAAAATTCTTTCCTCTCTCAATATTAAGAATGGCTTTCTAAATAACTTTTTTATTTCAGAACAGTCCCTATTCCATAATAGTAAAATACTATCACCCTCCTTATATTAAGAATTAATAAGTTGTTAGGTGTAAATACAGAAGATTTAAAAAAGGATCACTCTCCCAATATTAAGAACGGCTTTCTAAATAATAACATTTGTATTTCGGCACGGTCCCTATTCCATAATGGAAAAATATTATCCTCCCTCTCTATATTAAGAATTAATAAATTGTTAGGTGAAAATACAGATAAGTTTAAAAATTCTCTCCCCTCTAAATATTAAGAATGGCTTTCTAAATAACGCAACCACTGCCTTCCATAGTTGTCGTCTCACCACGTTTTTAGCCAAGTAAGTCTCTGGCCAGCTTTGGGTAGGATCAGATAATGAATAAACATGGGTTTATAAGACCACATAATCCAACCTTGATCGCTCTTCAGGGCCCGTGGCGCAGTGGATAGAGACATTGAATCCCTACGGTTCCAGGTGAGAATTGTCTGAAGATAGCGGTTTCAATCCTATTTCGCTTGTATATATATAGATGATGTAAATTTCTTTTTCAGGGTAACACCATGTTTGGACATCCGGGTTTCGGTGGTCAGATGGGTATTGCCGACCGACAAAACAATCTCGGAATTGCCTATCTTACAAACAACCTGGCTATGTTTGACCACATCGGCCGATTGTATACGAGACTGAGCGAGGCGCTGTATGATTCTTTGGCGGAAATCCAAACTGGGAACTGATTGGCTTCGCGGTGGATTCTTCGATAGTCTTTTAATCGATTAAAAGACTATCACATTGTTTTCTAAATAAAGTTGGTAATGAATTTTAAGCTTTTGATTATGCTTGAAGTGTGACCCCGTTAGGAACTTTCTGGTGCAAAATTTAAGTGTTTTGTCCTTGTTCAGAATTTTCCCTATATTAAAAGCAAAAAACTAACAAAAACATGTGTATGACCTTTTCTTTATTGTTTTTTATTTTGTAAAAAGGAATCACCACTTATCAAGACCCAGAAGCCACTCGAGGATAAGGGTTAAAGAGTGTAAATTAGTCAAAAGGACAATCTTTAGAAGTGTAAATTTGGTAAATTGGATTACTTAAGGGCAACAACTCATCAAGAACTTGTTTACATTGGACTTGAAGATGGCCATATTGTAGTCAGCTGGAAAGCAGGTAAATGGAACAGAGTTCCACAGGTGTGCAGTTCTAAGAAAGAAGCTTTGCTCATGGAATCTACATTTAGATTTAGGCACAGATGAAGAGTGGGGAAACTCTGTCAATATATATATATATATATATATTAATACATATATATATATATTAATATATATATTAATACATACATATATATATATATATATATATTCATATATATATATATTCATATAGTAATTTATAAAATATATATGGCGATTAAGCTACACTGAATATTCTGCGTTTCATCCACTGTAGGATTCATCAGGCTTATGCACCATATATATTTTATAAATTACTAACTAGCTCTACCTACGTATTGAGCACTTTGGAAGTAAATACTTAAAGTTTACGCATAAATCTATACTTTCGTATATTAAATTTCTGTGAGTAAATGAAGTAGTTATATATTCATATATATATATATATATATATATATATTCATATATATATATTCATATATATATATTCATATATATATATTCATATATATATATTCATATATATATATATTCATATATATATATATTCATATATATATATTCATATATATATATATTCATATATATATATATTCATATATATATATTCATATATATATATATTCATATATATATATTCATATATATATATATATTCATATATATATATATTCATATATATATATTCATATATATATATTCATATATATATATATATTCATATATATATATATTCATATATATATATTCATATATATATATTCATATATATATATTCATATATATATATTCATATATATATATATATTAATATATATATATATTAATATATATATATTCATATATATATATATATATATTAATATATATATATTCATATATATATATATATTAATATATATATATATTCATATATATATATATATTCATATATATATATTCATATATATATATATATTCATATATATATATATTAATATATATATATTCATATATATATATTCATATATATATATATTAATATATATATATTCATATATATATATATATATATTAATATATATATTCATATATATATATATATATATTAATATGTATATATTCATATATATATATATTAATATATATATATATATATTAATATATATATATATTCATATATATATATATTAATATATATATATATATATATAATCATATATATATATATTAATATATATATTCATATATATATATATATATATATTAATATATATATATATTCATATATATATATATATATATTAATCTTCTCTATATAAATAAAATGAACTCATTTTTTCCCGTCTGATTTTGACATTAATAGGATTAAAAATCAAGATATTTCATGCAAATATAATATGCACAAACGGCAGAACAATATCTGAGGTGTGTTATAGGCTTATTATTTCTCAAATTCCTCGATAATCTTAGATTTCTATACTTTTTCTGCTGAGAAGTCACGGCCAAAATCGGTTAAGATCAATGGAAGTGGTAAAATATTTTCTCTCTAATAAATCCCTCCCCCCCCTGCCACCACTTAACACCGTTTGGGGATCGTTCACAAGGAACAGTTGAGAAAAGAACACCGGTTTGGCTTCGTAGTTCTTTCATGTGAAGTTATTTAAAACCTACCATAACATTTTTTAAAACTCCCCCCCCCGTCCCGGAAACAAACACTCGGGCAACGCCGGGTACCCCCGCTAGTATATATATATATATATTCATATATATATATATATATATATATATATATATATATATATATTAATATATATATATTCATATATATATATTCATATATATATATTAATATATATATATTCATATATATATTAATATATATATATTTATATATATATATTAATACATATATATATATTAATACATATATATATATTAATACATATATATATATATATTGATACATATATATATATATTAATACATATATATATATATCAATACATATATATATTAATACATATATATATTATATATATATTAATACATATATATATATTATATATATATATATATATATATACTAGCAGGGGTGCCCGGCGTTGTTCGGGTGTTTGGAGGTGTATGCTGTGCAAAAAAAGCAAAAAAACAAAAAAAAATGGTTAATTTTTTAAAACTTTGACCCCTATTATGACCCCTTAAAATTTATAGTTTCGGGCTCAAATCACTTTATTAAGTTAGATCCAGGTTCAAGGAACCTATATCTAAAATTTCAAGTGTCTAGACCCAAAATTGTCGGAGGAGTTTGGTAGAGTTCTTAAAGGTCAAATCGTTGAAATTTCACCCCTTAACAGCCAAATTTCTGGCTGACACCCGTCACATCGATTTTCCCAAATCTCAGTACCCGGTATTTCAAATTTCGAGTCTATAGACTAAAAATTGACAGAGTTATTGCGTAGGGAAATGTACACAGACAGACAGACACACAGACAGACAGACACGTTCACTTTTATAGATATATAGATAATATATATATTAATACATATATATATAATATATATATATATTAATACATATATATATATAATATATATATATATATATTAATACACATATATATATATATATAATATATATTAATACATATATATATATATATGGATACATATATGTGTGAATACATATATATACACACATGTATATATATATATATATATATATATATATATATATATATATATATAGTTGTTATTGGATAAATAGATACAGGTTAAACCCATGGGTAAAAAAACAGTTTTTAAGATTAAATATATATATAAATTTTGAGAAAACCATTTGTTTTTTCAAAATTTTCAATAGTCGTAATAAAGTTAATCTGTCTGTCTGTCTGTCTGTCTGTCTGTCTGTCTGTCTGTCTCTCTCTCTCTCTCTCTCTCTCTCTCTCTCTCTCTCAGCAAACACAAAAAAAAACAATAGAAATTAAAAAATTAACAAAGAAAAAAGAAAAACAAATGAATGAAATATTATTTTATTATGCGAATGCATGAAATAGGATAACCATTAAAAGTAAAAAAAAAAAAATTTTTGTTTTCATCTGTCTTTTTTTTATGTGTATTTACACCCCCCGCATATATATATATATATATTTATGAGAGTGTATGGGACCGCGGAAAAACGTATATATATATATATATTTATTTATATATACACATATATTTTTTATAAACTTTTATATTTTTAAAAAGTCTCCAATTAAAGTGTGATTTCGTTTCAGCATTGTTTTCGTCCGTGCAAAAAATTTCGATTTTTCGAATCGACCGCTCTTAACGAGCCGTCAATTTTATATTTATTTGCTAGTTTGTATTTTTAATTTTTTTTAAATTTTTTTTTTTTGAAAATTAAATTTTTTACAATGAGCTTTTGGTTCTCCTGTAGCAGATGGCTCCCTGATTCTACTGTTGCCTGTGTTATTTTTGCGCTCCTAATCCGAATTCGTAAGCAGCAGGCCGACCTATGTGGACTTTTTTTTTTTTTATATATGTACTAAAACGATCGCAGAATAAAAATAATTGGATTAAAAAAAAAAAAATTTATTATTTCGAATTATGTAATCAAATAATTTTGGTGTCATGATGGAGGTAATGCCTCGGAATAGAAGAAAGGAGAAATGTATGTGCTGTTCTGGTGCTGACACTTGAAAGTGTTCAAATTTCTCATTTAAATTTTATTCAAGCGTAAGTGTCGTCAAAAAGTGTGTAACCTACATATAGATTGTTCTAACCCCTTTATATATATATATATATATATATATATATATATATATATATATATATATATATATATTCTTTTTGCCGACACTATATATATATTTTTACTTTATTACTATAAAAAAAAACTTTTAAAATTTAGAAAAGATTTTTAAACATTTTATTCAAATAAAAAACGTGGTTTGTCTTACTATACACATAAATTGGAAAAAGTTGTCACCCCCCCCCCGAAAAAAAAAACAAATATATAACAAATAAATGTTACCAAAGGCAAGATAAGTTACTTTTCTACCTAACTGGATAATTTTTTAGTGTTTTTTATTTAATGTAACATGTTTATTCAGCTCGAAAAAAATACAATGGTTACTGATTTATTGGAAAATTTAAAATGCCGTCCGACTCTCTCTTGAACAAGGTAAGTTTGGGAAAATGAGTTAAATATAAGAAATTATATAAAATACTGTTAAAAACCCAGCCTATGTCACGGTAACATATATTGAGCGAGTTTCTTTTATATATTTTTTTAAAACTCATTTTCCCAAACTTACTCAAGAAAGTCGAGCGCCATTTTTAATTTTCCAATACATCTGTAAACACTGCATGTTTTTCGAGCTGAATAAACATGTTACAGTAAATAAAAACGCTAAAAAATTATCCAGTTAGGTAGAAAAGTAACTTATCTTTCTTTTGATAACATTTATTTATTATATATTTGTTTTTTGACAACTTTTTCAAATAGCATTTTGACTTGATAAAACAATTCGAAATAAAAATTTATTTTTGTTTTAATTCAATTGTTCTTTATTATGCAATAATTAAAAAAAAAACAGTTCGAAATATATTAAATATTAAAAAAGAAATTGTTTATGGTCGCTTTGATAGAAAAAAAAAAAAAAAGACACCTATGTCGGCCCGCTGCCACAAATCCGGAATAGAGGCATGTGAATCGGAAGAGGCATAAGCAGAATCAGGGAGACATCTGATACAGGAGAACCAATTTTTTTTTTTTTTTTTGTCAGAGACATACTTTTTTTTAATTAATATTTTTTTATTTCTAATTTCCGCACACAAACAAACATACGAAAAAAAAAAATTGCACGCAAATTTGCACATACACGCACCGATACAAACCTGATAAGGTTTTCAGTATTTTTTTTTTTTTTTTTTTGCCAAGAGAAATGGATGGATTTTTAATTAATCTTTTTCTTTTAGTGGATTAAAAATATAATTTTTCTGAATTCGTGTAAATCTGGGCTCATTTATTTTTTTTCTTTAGAAAAAAAAAAAGCCGGTTTTATTAGCTATTTTTAGCTACTTCTCTTTCGCCAATTTTGGCTATTTTTAGCCATTTTTTCTTCATTTCCCTCGACGTGCTATTAAAAAGAAGTCTTTAGAAAGTTTATTTCGTTAGATTTGAAAAAATATCTGATGTTTGGTCATAGTCGTTCCGCTCCGAGGTTTTTTCTTATGAAGTCTGGTCATCTTATTTTGTACCTAAAAATACAAAAAGAAAAAAATAAATAAATAAAACAGAATTATATATCAAAGAGTCCAAATAAATGTGTAGTTTAGCGGCGTAAAATTTTTGGCAGACAAACATTCACAAAAACTATTTATTTTTTATATAGAACACATTATTAGATCCAAAGGCTGAAATAAAACCAGAAACAAAATTCAATCGAGGCCGCCATATTGCTTTTAAAATAAAACTAGCTCCAAAACTATTTGTCTCTGCTAATTTTCCTTGCAATATTCGTTTTCAGCATACCTGAACAAACTGAGGTATGGCCCCTTTCATAAGCCGCATATTAAAAATGTTCAAACATGGTCGCCAGTGATTTACATTTTAAAATACACGTATTAATAAAACTAGCTCCAAAACTATCTGTTTCTGCTAATTTTCCTTGCGATATTCGTTTTCAGCATACCTGAACAAACTGAGGTATGGCCCCTTTCATAAGCCGCATGTTTAAACTGTTCAAACATGGTCGCCAGTGATTTACATTTCAAAATACACGTATTAATAAAACTAGCTCCAAAACTATTTGTCTCTGCTAATTTTCCTTGCGATATTCGTTTTCAGCATACCTGAACAAACTGAGGGTTCGCCCCTTTCATATGTCGCCTGTTCAACCATGGTCGCCAGTGATTTCTGAATGAGAGGCATCTCAGCGTGTATTCAATTGAAAATTTCTAAGTCCAAACAAGAGGGGATGTAGGTATTGGTAGATGAGAAAAAAAAAACAGTTCAGCATTAAAAAGGCCAAATTTGGCTTTACAAAGGCCAATCTATCGAATAAAAAATTATAAATACTATTTATCTATATATATAAAAGCGAAAATGTATGTATGTATGTATGTATGTTTGTGTGTCTGGTAAAAACTTTTGACAAACGCAACAAAAATTCACAAACTTGGTATCATATTAAAACCCGACCCTCTGGACGAGAAATATCGAAAAATTAGCCCAAAAGGACCATCAGAAGTGCGTTGAGCACAAAAACAACAAAAAAAAGAGTATATAATCTAATAGGCCCCGTGCGTGCTATAGGTCAATCTCCAACGTCTGTCCCATCGCCTCGGTGTTGCATCCCTGTTTACAAGTACTTTAATGGGATGTGCTCTCATGAACCCATAGCACTTATACCAGTGCCCGGAAAACTTGTCCCGGGAAAACTCGTCTCCGGAAAAACCGTACCCGGAAAACTCGAACCGTTCAGTTTGTTCAGGTATGCTGAAAACGAATATCGCAAGGAAAATTAGCAGAGAAAAATAGTCTTGGAGCTAGTTTTATTAATGCGTGTATTTTGAAATGTAAATCACTGGCGACCATGTTTGAACAGGCGGCATATGAAAGGGGCAAAACCTCAGTTTGTTCAGGTATGCTGAAAACGAATATCGCAAGGAAAATTAGCACAGACAGACGAATAGTTTTCGAGATATTAATGCGTGTATTTGGAAATGTAAATCACTGGCGACCATGTTTGAGCAGGCGGTGTATGAAAGTGGCCAACCCTCAGTTTGTTCATGTATGCTGAAAACGAATATCGCAAGGAAAATTAGCAGAGACAAATAGTTTTGGAGCTAGTTTTATTAATGGGTGTATTTTGAAATGTAAATCACTGGCGACCCTGTTTGAACAGTTTAACCAGGCGGTGTATGAAAGGGGCCAACCCTCAGTTTGTTCAGGTATGCTGAAAACGAATATCGCAAGGAAAATTAGCAGAGATAAATAGTTTTGGAGCTAGTTTTATTAATGCGTGTATTGTGAAATGTAAATCACTGGCGACCATGTTTGAACAGGCGGCATATGAAAGGTGCCAACCCTCAGTTTGTTCATGTATGCTGAAAACGAATATCGCAAGGAAAATTAGCAGACACAAATAGTTTTGGAGCTAGTTTTATTAATGCGTGTATTTTGAAATGTAAATCACTAGTGACCATGTTTGAACAGTTTTAACAGGCGGCTTATGAAAGGGGCCAACCCTCAGTTTGTTCAGGTATGCTGAAAACGAATATCGCAAGGAAAATCAGCACAGACTGACTATAGACTCACCATCAAAGTATTGAAATATTTTTTATTTTATAAAGGAATTACTACTTATCAAGCCCCAGAGGCCACTCGAGGATAAGGGTTAAAGTGTGTACATACAGTAGTCAATGGACAATATCATAGTAATCGTTAGAAGTGTAAATTTGGTAAATTGGATTATTTAAGAGGAACGGCTCATCAAGAACTTGTTTACATTGGACTTGAAGACGACGAAATAAAAATATAAAGTTGAAAGAACTAGCGAAAAGTATCATTTTAACGATGCATTTCAAATCGTAAACTGCCTGTTTACATTTTTTTTTTACATTTTTCAAAGATAATAAAAAGTGTAAAAAAAAAAAGCAAACCTTTAGAATCCTAAAAAGATCTCCCGGGAGCATTTTTGCAACATGAAAAATATACAAACCAAAATAAAGAGAGGAGGCAACCCTGCTCAAAAATATGGTTTATTACATCGCCTAAAAAAAGAAGAAGAATCGGGGGCTCCGTGGGGAAGTAAATTGTTTTCTTTTTTCTAACTTGGTTTTAAAAAGTTTTTATTGCTAACATTTATTTTCATGAACTCTAACCACACCTCACAACCCTAACCCGGCCGGCCGGGGAAAAACGTTTTTATTTTTTTAAATTTTGGTGAATACGACAACACACATACGCACGCATGTACACACATACACACACACACACACGCACGCACACATAAGCATATCGCTTGTCACCAAGCTAAAGAAGAGAGAGAGAGTGGGGAAGGAGAGAAAGGGTCGTGCGTGCCGGGGTCAAACAGAAGTTAAATGAAATCGATTATAAATCGCTCGACAAAGTTGTGTCTGAACTTTTTATTCTATGAAACTTAAGATTAATAAAACGAAATAATCGTGACCCGTGGAAATTTCATGGCGAATATTTCGCATTCAAGAGAACAAAACGAAAAAGTAGTGAACAAATAAATATATAAGAAAATGAATGTTACCAAAGGCAAGATAAGTTACTCTTCTGCCTACCTAGATCACATTTTTGTTGTTTTAACTTATTTTAAAACGTTTATTTAACACAAACAAAAGTAGCGCACGGTTTTAAGTTAGAACAATAAAGAAGTGTCTGACATTTTACAGACATCTTGTGAGACTCGATAATCGCTCCAAACTCGAAAATTAAGCAAAATACTGGTAGGAACACATCCAATAAATGTCAGCAAACGTTCGAACATGTTTTCTTTTTCACATTAGCGAAACACTTATGAGAGAAAAAGCGAAAATGAGAAGCAAACACAAATGAAGAAGTCGGTTTTTATCGTTGAGCACAAAAACAACAAAAAAAAGAGTATCTAATCTAATAGGCCCCGAGCGTGCTATAGGTCAATCTCCAACGTCTGTCCCATCGCCTCAGTGTTGCATCCCTGTTTACAAGTACTTTTATGGGATGTGCTCTCATGAACCCATAGCACTTATACCAGTGCCCGGAAAACTTGTCCCGGGAAAACTCGTCTCTGGAAAAATCGTACCCGGAAAACTCGAACCGTTCAGTTTGTTCAGGTATGCTGAAAACGAATATCGCAAGGAAAATTAGCAGAGAAAAATAGTCTTGGAGCTAGTTTTATTAATGCATGTATTGCGAAATGTAAATCACTGGCGACCATGTTTGAAGAGGCGGCATATGAAAGGTTCCAACCCTCAGTTTGTTCATGTATGCTGAAAACGAATATCGCAAGGAAAATTAGCACAGACAAATAGTTTTGGAGCTAGTTTTATTAATGCGTGTATTTGGAAATGTAAATCACTGGCGACCATGTTTGAACAGTTTAACCAGGCGGCGTATGAAAGGAGTCAACCCTCAGTTTGTTCAGGTATGCTGAAAACGAATATGGCAAGGAAAATTAGCAGAGAGTTTTGGAGCTAGTTTTATTAATGCGTGTATTTTGAAATGTAAATCACTGATGACCATGTTTGAACAGGCGGCATATGAAAGGGGGCAACCATCAGTTTGTTTAGGTATGCTGAAAACGAATATCGCAAGGAAAATTAGCAGAGATAAATAGTTTTGGAGCTAGTTTTATTAATGCATGTATTTGGAAATGTAAATCACTGGCGACCATGTTTGAACAGTTTAACCAGGCGGTGTATGAAAGGGGCCAAACCTCAGTTTGTGCAGGTATGCTGAAAACGAATATCGCAAGGAAAATTAGCAGAGATAAATAGTTTTGGAGCTAGTTTTATTAATGCATGTATTTGGAAATGTAAATCACTGGCGACCATGTTTGAACAGTTTAACCAGGCGGTGTATGAAAGGGGCCAAACCTCAGTTTGTGCAGGTATGCTGAAAACGAATATCGCAAGGAAAATTAGCAGAGATAAATAGTTTTGGAGCTAGTTTTATTAATGCATGTATTTGGAAATGTAAATCACTGGTGACCATGTTTGAACAGTTTAACCAGGCGGTGTATGAAAGGGGCCAAACCTCAGTTTGTGCAGGTATGCTGAAAACGAATATCGCAAGGAAAATTAGCAGAGATAAATAGTTTTGGAGCTAGTTTTATTAATGCATGTATTTTGAAATGTAAATCACTGGCGACCATGTTTGAACAGTTTAACCAGGCGGTGTATGAAAGGGGCCAAACCTCAGTTTGTGCAGGTATGCTGAAAACGAATATCGCAAGGAAAATTAGCAGAGATAAAGAGTTTTGGAGCTAGTTTTATTAATGCATGTATTTGGAAATGTAAATCACTGGCGACCATGTTTGAACAGTTTAACCAGGCGGTGTATGAAAGGGGCCAAACCTCAGTTTGTGCAGGTATGCTGAAAACGAATATCGCAAGGAAAATTAGCAGAGATAAATAGTTTTGGAGCTAGTTTTATTAATGCATGTATTTGGAAATGTAAATCACTGGCGACCATGTTTGAACAGTTTAACCAGGCGGTGTATGAAAGGGGCCAAACCTCAGTTTGTGCAGGTATGCTGAAAACGAATATCGCAAGGAAAATTAGCAGAGATAAATAGTTTTGGAGCTAGTTTTATTAATGCATGTATTTGGAAATGTAAATCACTGGCGACCATGTTTGAACAGTTTAACCAGGCGGTGTATGAAAGGGGCCAAACCTCAGTTTGTGCAGGTATGCTGAAAACGAATATCGCAAGGAAAATTAGCAGAGATAAATAGTTTTGGAGCTAGTTTTATTAATGCATGTATTTGGAAATGTAAATCACTGGCGACCATGTTTGAACAGTTTAACCAGGCGGTGTATGAAAGGGGCCAAACCTCAGTTTGTGCAGGTATGCTGAAAACGAATATCGCAAGGAAAATTAGCAGAGATAAATAGTTTTGGAGCTAGTTTTATTAATGCATGTATTTGGAAATGTAAATCACTGGCGACCATGTTTGAACAGTTTAACCAGGCGGTGTATGAAAGGGGCCAAACCTCAGTTTGTGCAGGTATGCTGAAAACGAATATCGCAAGGAAAATTAGCAGAGATAAATAGTTTTGGAGCTAGTTTTATTAATGCATGTATTTGGAAATGTAAATCACTGGCGACCATGTTTGAACAGTTTAACCAGGCGGTGTATGAAAGGGGCCAAACCTCAGTTTGTGCAGGTATGCTGAAAACGAATATCGCAAGGAAAATTAGCAGAGATAAATAGTTTTGGAGCTAGTTGTATCAATGCGTTTATTTTGAAATGTAAATCACTGATGACCATGTTTGAACAGGCGGCATATGAAAGGGGGCAACCATCAGTTTGTTTAGGTATGCTGAAAACGAATATCGCAAGGAAAATTAGCACAGACAGACGAATAGTTTTCGAGATAGTTATGCGTGTAGTTTGAAATGTAAATCACTGGCGACCATGTCAGAACAGGCGGCATATGAAAGGGGCCAACCATAAAGTTGTTCAGGTATGCTGAAAACGAATATCGCAAGGAAAATTAGCAGAGAATGACCGACTACTAGTTTTGGAGCTAGTTTTATTAATGCGTGTATTTTGAAATGTAAATCACTGGCGACCATGTGTGAACAGTTTTAACAGGCGGCATATGAAAGGGGCCAACCCTCAGTTTGTTCAGGTATGCTGAAAACGAATATCGCAAGGAAAATCAGCACAGACTGACTATAGACTCACCATCAAAGTATTGAAATATTTTTTTATTTTATAAAGGAATCACTACTTATCAAGCCCCAGAGGCCACTCGAGGATAAGGTTTAAAGTGTGTACAGTAGTCAATGGACAATATCATAGTAATCGTTGGAAGTGTACATTTGGTAAATTGGATTATTTATAAGGGGCGGCTCATCAAGATCTTGTTTACATTGGACTTGAAGACGACGAAATAAAAATATAAAGTTGAAAGAACTAGCGAAAAGTATCATTTTAACGATGCATTTCAAACCGTAAACTGCCTGCTTACATTTTTTTTTTTACATTTTTCGAAGATAATAAAAAGTGTAAAAAAAAGCAAACCTTTAGAATCCTAAAAAGATCTCCCGGGAGCATTTTTGCAACATGAAAAATATACAAACCAAAATAAAGAGAGGAGGCAACCCTGCTCAAAAATATGGTTTATTACATCGCCTAAAAAAAGAAGAAGAATCGGGGGCTCCGTGGGCAAGTAAATTGTTTTCTTTTTTCTAACTTGGTTTTAAAAAGTTTTTATTGCTAACATTTATTTTCATGAACTCTAACCACACCTCACAACCCTAATCCGGCCGGTCGGGGAAAAACGTTTTTATTTTTTTAAATTTTGGTGAATACGACAACACACATACGCACGCATGTACACACATACACACACACACACGCACGCACACATAAGCATATCACTTGTCACCAAGCTAAAGAAGAGAGAGAGAGAGTGGGGGAAGGAGAGAAAGGATCGTACGTGCCGGGGTCAAACAGAAGTTAAATGAAATCGATTATAAATCGCTCGACAAAGTTGTGTCTGAACTTTTTATTCTATGAAACTTAAGATTAATAAAACGAAATAATCGTGACCCGTGGAAATTTCATGGCGAATATTTCGCATTCAATAAGAACAAAACGAAAAAGTAGTGAACAAATAAATATATAAGAAAATGAATGTTACCAAAGGCAAGATAAGTTACTCTTCTGCCTACCTAGATCACATTTTTGTTGTTTTAACTTATTTTAAAACGTTTATTTAACACAAACAAAAGTAGCGCACGGTTTTAAGTTAGAACAATAAAGAAGTGTCTGACATTTTACAGACATCTTGTGAGACTCGATAATCGCTCCAAACTCGAAAATTAAGCAAAATACTGGTAGGAACACATCCAATAAATGTCAGCAAACGTTCGAACATGTTTTCTTTTTCACATTAGCGAAACACTTATCAGAGAAAAAGCGAAAATGAGAAGCAAACACAAATGAAGAAGTCGGTTTTTATCGTTGAGCACAAAAACAACTAAAAAAAGAGTATCTAATCTAATAGGCCCCGTGCGTGCTATAGGTCAATCTCCAACGTCTGTCCCATCGCCTCAGTGTTGCATCCCTGTTTACAAGTACTTTAATGGGATGTGCTCTCATGAACCCATAGCACTTATACCAGTGCCCGGAAAACTTGTCCCGGGAAAACTCGTCTCCGGAAAAACCGTACCCGGAAAACTCGAACCGTCAGTTTGTTCAGGTATGCTAAAAACGAATATCGCAAGGAAAATTAGCAGAGAAAAATAGTCTTGGAGCTAGTTTTATTAATGCGTGTATTTTGAAATGTAAATCACTGGCGACCATGTTTGAACAGGCGGCATATGAAAGGGGCAAACCCTCAGTTTGTTCAGGTATGCTGAAAACGAATATCGCAAGGGAAATTAGCACAGACAGACGAATAGTTTTCGAGATATTAATGCGTGTATTTGGAAATGTAAATCACTGGCGACCATGTTTGAGCAGGGTGTGAATGAAAGGGGCCAACCCTCAGTTTGTTCATGTATGCTGAAAACGAATATCGCAAGGAAAATTAGCAGAGACAAATAGTTTTGGAGCTAGTTTTATTAATGCGCGTATTTTGAAATGTAAATCACTGGCGACCCTGTTTGAACAGTTTAACCAGGCGGTGTATGAAAGGGGCCAACCCTCAGTTTGTTCAGGTATGCTGAAAACGAACATCGCAAGGAAAATTAGCAGAGATAAATAGTTTTGGAGCTAGTTGTATTAATGCGTGTATTGTGAAATGTAAATCACTGGCGACCATGTTTGAAAAGGCGGCATATGAGGGGGGCCAACCCTCAGTTTGTTCAGGTATGCTGAAAACGAATATCGCAAGGAAATTAGCAGAGACAAATAGTGTTGGAGCTAGTTTTATTAATGCGTGTATTTTGAAATGTAAATCACTGGCGACCCTGTTTAACAGTTTAACCAGGCGGTGTATGAAAGGGGCCAACCCTCAGTTTGTTCAGGTATGCTGAAAACGAACATCGCAAGGAAAATTAGCAGAGATAAATAGTTTTGGAGCTAGTTTTATTAATGCGTGTATTGTGAAATGTAAATCACTGGCGACCATTTTTGAACAGTTTGAACAGGCGGCGTATGAAAGGGGCCAACCCTCAGTTTGTTCAGGTATGCTGAAAACGAATATCGCAGCAGAACTTAAAACACTTGTTCAGGTAGGTAGAAGAGTAACTTATCTTGCCTTTTGGTAACATTTATATATTATATATTTGTTTGTTTTTTTTTTAACTTTTACGCTTTGTTGTCTTAACTCCGAAGGATTAACCTTAGAATTTCCACAGGTCTCCTTAGTTAAAACGAATTATTTCGCAGTTCAAATTGCCGTGAAATAAACAAATCTGACTGACACAGGATTTGCCATTTCCGGTTGTCGCCGCCGACAACGCTCTTATATTTACAATCGAAAGCGTCGCCAAGTTCGTTCGTCGCTGTGTCTGGGTGTGTGTAGGAGTGGGGGCAAAGTTGTAACATTCAATACATAAAATCAACAGCTTTAATTTCTATGAATCGTCATTCGCGTATCGGTGCGAAGTCGAGTGTCGGCGTTCTTGTCTTGTTGAAGTAAGTTTTTTTAACACAGTTGAGTTGGAAATGGATTTCTGCACGTGCATGGCTGGACGATAAGAATAACAATACAAATAACAATAATTATTATCTTCAAGTCTCTTCTTAAAGGGGCATTCGGCTACGAAGTTACAACTAGCTAATCGACACTCGACACTGTCAATGAGTTATGCGAAACAGACGGACTCTTCCGCTGTATCAAAGTTATTAAGTGTGGTTAGACTGAAACTCATTAAAGCCAGTAATCTAAGTTTCAACTAGCTAATAGACATTCGGCACTTTCAATGAGTTATGCGATCACCGCCACTTGTCCAAAAACGGACTGTTCCGCTGTATCACAGTTATTAAGGGTGGTTAGAGTGTAACTCATCAGAGCCAGTAACCTAACTTACAACTAGCTAGTCAACATTCGACACTGTCATTGAGTTATGCGATACACTGCTAATTGTCCAGAGACGGACTGTTCTACTGTATCACAGTTGTAAAGGATGGTTAGACTAAAACTCATAAGAGCCAGTAATCTAATTTACAACTACCTTATCGACAGTAGACACTTTCACTGAGTTTACGTGTGTGTGTGTGTCTTTTTGTGTGTGTGTGGTTCGTTAACATTCGGACTGTCCATTTTAAAATCGTTCGGGTATGCTGAAAACGAATATCGCAAGGCACAGACAAATAGTTTTCGAGATACTAATGCGTATATTTCGAGATACTAATGCGTATATTTTGAAATGTAAATCATTGGCGACCATGTTTGAACAGGCGGCATATGAAAGGGGCAAACCATCAGTTTGTTCAGGTATGCTGAAAACGAATATCGCAAGGAAAATTAGCAAACACAGACAGAGTTTATTTTGGGAGCTAGTTTTATTAATGCGTGTATTTTTAAATGTAAATCCTTGGCGACCCTGTTTGAACAGGTGACATATGAACGGGTGCAACCATCAGTTTTTCAGGTATGCTGAAAACGAATATCGCAAAGAAAATTAGCAGAGACAGACAGACTACTAGTTTTGGAGCTAGTTTTAATTATGCGTGTATTTTGAAATGTAAATCACTGGCGACCATGTTTGAACAGGCGGCATATGAAAGGGGGCAACCCTCAGTTTGTTCAGGTATGCTAATAACGAATATCGCAAGGAAAATTAGCACAGACAGACGAATAGTTTTCGATATAGTAATACGTGTGTTTTGAAATGTAAATCACTGGCGACCATGTCTGAACAGGTGGCATATGAAAGGGGCAAACCCTCTTTTTGTTTCAGGTATGCTGAAAACGAATATCGCAGGGAAAATGAGCACAGACAAATACTGTTGTAGCTAGTTTTATTAATGCGTGTATTTGGAAATGTAAATCACTGGCGAGCATGTTTGAACAGGTGATATATGAACGGGGGCAACCATCAGTTTTTCAGGTATGCTGAAAACGAATATCGCAAGGAAAATTAGCAGAGACAGACAGACTACTAGTTTTGGAGCTAGTTTTATTAATGCGTGTATTTTGAAATGTAAATCACTGGCGACCATGTTTAAACAGGCGGCATATGAAAGGGGCCAACCCTCAGTGTGTTCAGGTATGCTGAAAACGAATATCGCAAGGAAAATCAGCACAGACTGACTATAGATTCACCATCAAAGTAGTGAAATATTTTTTTTTATTTTATATAGGAATCACTACTTATCAAGTCCCAGAGGCCACTCGAGGATAAGGGTTAAAGTGTGTACAGTAGTCAATGGACAATATCATAGTAATCGTTAGAAGTTTAAATTTGGTAAATTGGATTATTTAAGAGGAACGGCTCATCAAGAACTTATTTACATAGGACTTGAAGACGACGAAATAAAAATATAAAGTTGAAAGAACTATCATTTTAATGATGCATTTCAAATCGTAAACTGCCTGTTTACATTTTGTTTTACATTTTTCGAAGATAATAAAAAGTGTAAAAAAAAGAAAACCTATAGAATCCTAAAAAAGATCTCCCGGGAGCATTTTTGCAACATGAAAAATATACAAACCAAAATGAAGAGAGGAGGCAACCCTACTCAAAAATATGGTTTATTACATCGCCTAAAAAAAGAAGAAGAATCGGGGGCTCCGTGGGCAAGTAAATTGTTTTCTTTTTTCTAACTTGGTTTTAAAAAGTTTTTATTGCTAACATTTATTTTCATAAACTCTAACCACACCTCACAACCCTAATCCGGCCGGTCGGGAAAAAAGTTTTTATTTTTTTAAATTTTGGTGAAACCGACAACACACACACACACACACACACACACACACACACACACACACACACACACGCACGTACACACATACACGCACGCACGCACACATAGGCATCGCTTCTTGTCACCAAGCTGAAGAAGAGAGAAAGTGGGGGAAGGGGAGTAAGGGTCGTGTTCTGTGCACTGCACGTGCCGGGGTCAAACAGAAGTTAAATAAATGGCTCGACAAAGTTGTGTCTGAACTTTTTATTCTATGAAACTTAAGATTAATAAAACGAAATAATCGTGACCCGTGGAAATTCCACGGCGAATATTTCGCATTCAAGAGAACAAAACGAAAAAGTAGTGAACAAATAAATATATAAGAAAATGAATGTTACCAAAGGCAAGAAAAGTTACTCTTCTACCTACCTAGATCACATGTTTGTTGTTTTAACTTATTTTAAAACGTTTATTTAACACAAACAAAAGTAGCGCACGGTTTTAAGTTAGAACAATAAAGAAGTGTCTGACATTTTACAGACATCTTGTGAGACTCGATAATCGCTCCAAACTCGAAAATTAAGCAAAATACTGGTAGGAACACATCCAATAAATGTCAGCAAACGTTCGAACATGTTTTCTTTTTCACATTAGCGAAACACTTATGAGAGAAAAAGCGAAAATGAGAAGCAAACACAAATGAAGAAGTCGGTTTTTATCGTTGAGCACAAAAACAACAAAAAAAAAGAGTATCTAATCTAATAGGCCCCGTGCGTGCTATAGGTCAATCTCCAACGTCTGTCCCATCGCCTCAGTGTTGCATCCCTGTTTACAAGTACTTTAATGGGATGTGCTCTCATGAACCCATAGCATTTATACCAGTGCCCGGAAAACTTGTCCCGGGAAAACTCGTCTCTGGAAAAATCGTACCCGGAAAACTCGAACCGTTCAGTTTGTTCAGGTATGCTGAAAACATGCATGTATTTGGAAATGTAAATCACTGGCGACCATGTTTGAAGAGGCGGCATATGAAAGGTTCCAACCCTCAGTTTGTTCAGGTATGCTGAAAACGAATATCGCAAGG